>NC_091180.1:36098451-36254020 GCF_040958095.1 Procambarus clarkii | reverse complement strand
CCACCAATTTATAAATGTCTTGCGTCTCAGTTGCAGCATTCGGTATACTGTTCTTGTTTGCTACCAATTACAAACACATTATTGCACTTTACTAGCCTGAAAATGAATACTCATTATTTGGAATCATTGTTACATCTTACCCTTTATTGGTAAAGAATTTACATATCTGCAGCAGGATTAACATAAGAGAAAAAGAATCTGTGCTCTCCCAGGTGTGGAGTCTCTTCAAGACTCCGCACCAATATAGAAGCATCAAGAAATATGGGCCAATAGGCCCTCTGCAGTTACTTCCATTCTTCCCTTTAACTTACCCAATATTTTACCCATTGTTTCGTGTTCTGTCTTGTGTTGAAAGTATGTTTTCAACTCATCTAAAACTGTTGTAACATATCACCTCACCCAAATGCAGGCATATAAAAAGAAAGCCGTTTAAATTATAGCATAGTAGAACTCTGTTTAGTGTTTGCAGGTTATAGTTGTGTGTGTGTAAACTAAAGTCTTTGAAAATGTAATAAGTTGTTACGAAACGCGTTCAAGTGTCGCGTCAGACTAGAAATAAAAATGAATTTTGGAGAATTGATTTTTCAATTACCATCGACAGTGAAAAGAAACATAATAAATATTGAGAAAATTCGTGTTAGAATTATAAATCTTACTTTTTCGGTCATATTTAATAATATATGTTTACAAGAAAGTCTGCTACCAATATATATATATATATATATATATATATATATATATATATATATATATATATATATATATATATATATATATATATATATATATATATATATATATATAAAATATATATATATATATATATATATATATATATATATATATATATATATTTATTTATATATATGTAGTAGATGTGAGGGTACCACCTCTGGTGCCAATGTGGGGACCCATAGCCTCGGAGAAGAAAATAAAAAGTATTCAGAGGAGACCTTGTGGTTTCTCACTGAACACTAATATTATCTTCTCCTACCACCCCCATTCTTTTGTATGTACACATATATATTTACTTTATTTGAACTTTGTTACAAAAAAGGAGTTACATATGGGTTACAAAGATGGTTATCATAGGTTGTCGAGTTCTTCCAGCTCCTCAAATGGCGGGCAGGAACCCTGGATGCAGTGCGCATTTCCCCTCTGTATCGCCACACTGAGGCGCTGGAAAAGAAAGCTTGCAGCTCTTGGGTCCCTTGTTGTTTCAATGAGCCTAGAACCCAGTTCCTTCAAAAAACTGGTAGCACTTTTACCCCAGGCGCCGAGTGTCTCAGAAGCAATGGGGACAAAATTGTAGTGGTGATCCAGTTCTCTATACTTACGGGATTTGGCTGCTTCCCTGTGGGTGGCAGCGCCACCTGGTTGTGCAACACTGAGGTTAATGTAGGTGTTAGCCAGGGTTGATACGCACGTGTAGTCCCATACCAACTGCTTGCCATTCTTCCAGGGGTTCACTGTGATACCATCTGGGCGACCAATAAGAGCATCAGAGTTACGGGGCGTTAGGTAACGGGGCTATCTTTCAGCTGGGCATCCAGCTGTGGTGAGGCTCCTCTTGATGATGTCGTTAACTTCACTGTGCCTCGAGTGCCATCCCCCTGTGCTTTGGCAGAGTAGGCCATGGTGGCCGTACCTGTCAGCCACCACCTCGCTGCAAATACACCTATATCTGGTGTGGATTGGGGCAGCAAGGCGGAGGGCCACAGCAATTCGGAGGGCGTGTGGTGTGAGACGCGTGCCAGTTGCCGACATTGGGGTTGCTAACAGGAAATCCCCTGCATGTGGTGCTGCTACTGCTGTGAGGCGAGCAATGTCATGTTGTGTTGTTGCAGAACCCAGGCACTCTGCAGCAACTTGGTCAACAATGGGGCCATCCCAGAAATCGCGAGTCAATTTCATGTTCGCCAAAAAGTAGCTTAAGATCCATACTGTAGCATGAATGTACAAAAGGGTAGAGGGAAGGGAAATGACTATGAACCGCATGGAGTACAGCATCCCTCCGCACCAAATTGAAGGCATTTTTTAAATCTAGCTTGATAAGGGCCTTTTCGTCTGTGATGTTGGCGATGAAGGCTCGAGCTGCATGGGCTGCCGCCTCACACCCTTGTGGAATGCCAAACCCGAGCTGTTTTGGCTTCAGCATGTTGGCCGCTGCATCACTAACTGTTCTTGCAGCTGCTTTTGCGACGAGACGCCGGAGAGAATTGCCCACAGCTATTGGCCTTTTCCCTCCATCCTTTTTCTTTAGAGCACAGAGAGATGCTCCCAAAAAGATAGGTCTTATGGACGCTGGTATGTTGCCAGCTAGACATGTGTTGGTGAATCTGGTTAGTTCCACCAAGAGGTTCTTTGCAATGTCACCCAGTGCAGGGTTGAGCATTTGCTTGAGGTGGTTGGGTTTTAGTCCTGTGAACCCACCTGCTGATCCTGTAGGGAAGGACATGGCTGCTTTATGGACCACAGATTTATATATTATAGATTACCACAGATTTATTTATTTTATATATATATATATATATATATATATATATATATATATATATATATATATATATATATATATATATATATATATATATATATACATATATATATATATATATATATATATATATATATATATATATATATATATATATATATATATATATATATATATACATATATATATATATATATATATATATATATATATATATATAAATATCTCTGTAGTTCTTATATATATATATATATATATATATATATATATATATAAGAACTCTGTAGGGTAAGGCAGGTCCTAGCAAATAACGGCTTCTCCAATGGTTTCATCGAAGACATCATAAGAAGGAAAGTGAAAAGCCATGCAACCTCGGAAGAGACAACTACCACAACACCTATACCCCCTATTAGACTATTTTACAGGAACTTCTTTTCCACAGCTCATAAAACGGAGGAAAGGGTCCTGAAAGATATTGTTAATAGAAACGTTATCCCTACAGACAAAAATCAGAGGATACAACTGACGATTTACTATAAAACCAGAAAAACGGCCAGCCTACTCATGAGAAACTCTCCAGACACAAAACAGAACGCTTTAAAAGAGACTAACGTCGTCTATGCCTTCAAATGCCCACTTGGGGACTGTAAGCTCCAAAAAACCCAGTATATAGGCAAGACAACAACATCTCTTTCTTGGCGTTTAACGATGCATAAGCAACAGGGCTCCATTAAGGAACATATAATCTCTTCCCATAACCAAAACATCGCCAGAGAAATCCTAGTAAACAACACAGAAATCATCGATAGATACAGCGATAGCAGGCGGCTTGACGTTTGCGAGGCACTACACATCAAGAAGTCAACACCAGCAATCAACAGCCAATTATTGCACAACTATATTCTACCCACCTCAAGACTCCGCTCCAATATAGAAGCATCAAGAAATATGGACCAATAGGCTTTCTACAAACACTTCTATTCAATACCCATAGTTTCTGTTCTGTCTTGTGTTGATACTTTTAATACCCTATTAATATCCCCTCCTGTTCTGTCTTGTGTTAATGCCACATCACCCTTCCCACCTCACTCAAATGTAGATATAATATCAGAGAGACGTAAGTTCTAATCAGTTGTGTATTTGTGAAGTCTTTGAAAATGTAATAAGTTTTACGAAACGCGCCCGTGTCGCGTCAGACTAGAAATAAAAATGAATTTTGGAGAAGTGATTTTTGATTTACCTCCAACAGTGAAGCGTAATGTACGAAAGATTGAGAAAATTCGTGTTAGAATTATTAATCTTACTTTTTCGGTCATATTTAGTAATATATGTCTACAGGAAAGACTGCTACCAAAATATACTAATATACTAATATATATATATATATATATATATATATATATATATATATATATATATATATATATATATATATATATATGCGAACAAGCCTGAATGGTCCCCAGGACAATATGCAACTGAAAACTCACACCCCAGAAGTGACTCGAACCCATACTCCCAGAAGCAACGCAACTGGTATGTACAAGACGCCTTAATCCACTTGACCATCACGACCGGACATAATGAGGTGATAGCCGAGGCTATTTGAACCACCCCACCGCCGGCACTCGGATAGTAATCTTGGGCATAGCATTTTACCAAATCACCTCATTCTTTGGGGCACACGTGAGGAACACAAATGCGAACAAGCCTGAATGGTCCCCAGGACAATATGCAACTGAAAACTCACACCCCAGAAGTGACTCGAACCCATACTCCCAGAAGCAACGCAACTGGTATGTACAAGACGCCTTAATCCACTTGACCATCACGACCGGACATAATGAGGTGATAGCCGAGGCTGTTTGAACCACCCCACCGCCGGCACTCGGATAGTAATCTTGGGCATAGCATTTTACCAAATCACCTCATTCTTTGGGGCACACGTGAGGAACACAAATGCGAACAAGCCTGAATGGTCCCCAGGACAATATGCAACTGAAAACTCACACCCCAGAAGGGACTCGAACCCATACTCCCAGAAGCAACGCAACTGGTATGTACAAGACGCCTTAATCCACTTGACCATCACGACCGGACATAATGAGGTGATAGCCGAGGCTATTTGAACCACCCCACCGCCGGCACTCGGATAGTAATCTTGGGCATAGCATTTTACCAAATCACCTCATTCTTTGGGGCACACGTGAGGAACACAAATGCGAACAAGCCTGAATGGTCCCCAGGACAATATGCAACTGAAAACTCACACCCCAGAAGTGACTCGAACCCATACTCCCAGAAGCAACGCAACTGGTATGTACAAGACGCCTTAATCCACTTGACCATCACGACCGGACATAATGAGGTGATAGCCGAGGCTATTTGAACCACCCCACCGCCGGCACTCGGATAGTAATCTTGGGCATAGCATTTTACCAAATCACCTCATTCTTTGGGGCACACGTGAGGAACACAAATGAGTTTTCAGTTGCATATTGTCCTGGGGACCATTCAGGCTTGTTCGCATTTGTGTTCCTCACGTGTGCCCCAAAGAATGAGGTGATTTGGTAAAATGCTATGCCCAAGATTACTATCCGAGTGCCGGCGGTGGGGTGGTTCAAATAGCCTCGGCTATCACCTCATTATGTCCGGTCGTGATGGTCAAGTGGATTAAGGCGTCTTGTACATACCAGTTGCGTTGCTTCTGGGAGTATGGGTTCGAGTCACTTCTGGGGTGTGAGTTTTCAGTTATATATATATATATATATATATATATATATATATATATATATATATATATATATATATATATATATATATATATATATATATATATATTGGTGTATACTGGCAGCAGGTTTTCTTTCAAACATGTTTCATTGAATATGACCGCATATTCTGTATTTATTATTTTCTGGTTTAGGGCTTCTATCCCTCTAACTATTTTCTTAGCATCAGGGCTTAATTGAAATAGGAGTTCTCCAAAACTCATTTTCGTACTTTTAAGGTGAAGAAAAGAAGTGATTTACTATAGAGTGTATTACACTTATTTGTATAATTTGCACCTATACAAATAAGGCGTCTTGTACATACAAGACGTGCAAATTATACAAATAAGTGTAATACACTCTATAGTAAATCACTTCTTTTCTTCACCTTAAAAGTACGAAAATGAGTTTTGGAGAACTCCTATTTCAATTAAGCCCTGATGCTAAGAAAATAGTTAGAGGGATAGAAGCCCTAAACCAGAAAATAATAAATACAGAATATGCGGTCATATTCAATGAAATATATATATATATATATATATATATATATATATATATATATATATATATATATATATATATATATATATATACATATATATATATATATATATATATATATATATATATATATATATATATATATATATATATATATATATATATATATATATATATATAATATACTTCACTATATAAATATCAGAATATTTATCTATCTATCTATCTATATATATTTATCTATTATCTATCAAAATATAATAGACTTCAAAAATGCTATCAATCTGGTTAGAAGGGATGCAGTACTCAGTGCGGTTCATCGCCTTTTTCCTTCCCTTTACTCGTTTGTAAACTCATGCTACAGCAAGAATCTATCTCTGCTATTCGGGGGAACATGAAATTGAATCACAAGAAGGTGTCCAACAGCATGACCTCCTTGCTCCTTTTCTTTTCTGCCTAGTCATCAAGGAAGTCACCGATAACCTGTCCAGTGAGCTCAATATTGGTTTGTTGGACGATGGTACTCTAGCCGGCTCCCCAGCCTCACTCCTGGACGACGTAAGAATAATTCTGGAGCAAGGAGCAAGTCTAGGCCTCACCCTGAACTCTTCCAAGTGCGAAATAATCTCCACCAACTAGCACATAATAGAGCAAATAAAGGTTGTTTTGCCTGACATTCATACAACCAACCCTGAGGACAGCACACTGGTAGGTGCTCCTCTTGGAGGGAATACCGTCAGCTCCTATTAATATCTCCAAGTGCCATACGTGTTAAATGATTGCTATTAATGATATGATAGCAATCATTTAAAACGTATGGCACTTGGAGATATTAATAGGAGCTGCCTCGTATGGGCCAATAGGCCTTCTGCAGTTACCTTCTTTTTTATTATTCCTTTCCTCCACTTATTTTTGGTGGTCAGGTGATCTGCCCAGGCGGATATAAAGGTTTGATCAGCAATCAGATCTTCATTCTACTTTGTTCTGATGAAGGCGAATTAGCCGAAAACGCGTTAAGTATTTTCTATTTTTCACATGTGGTTATTCTGCATATATATATATATATATATATATATATATATATATATATATATATATATATATATATATATATATATATATATATATATATATATATATATATATATATATATATATATATATATATATATATATATGTCGTACCTAGTAGCCAGAACGCACTTCTCAGCCTACTATGCAAGGCCCGATTTGCCTAATAAGCCAAGTTTTCCAGAATTAATATATTTTCTCTAATTTTTTTTCTTATGAAATGATAAAGCTACCGATTTCATTATGTATGAGGTAAAAATATTTGTATTGGAGTTAAAATTAACGTAGATATATGACCGAACCTAACCAACCCTACCTAACCTAACCTAACCTATCTATATAGGTTAGGTTAGGTTAGGTAGCCGAAAAAGTTAGGTTAGGTTAGGTAGCCGAAAAACAATTAATTCATGAAAACTTGGCTTATTAGACAAATCGGGCCTTGCGTAGTAGGCTGAGAAGTGAGTTCTGGCTACTAGGTACGACATATATATATATATATATATATTAGTATATTTTGGTAGCAGTCTTTCCTGTAGACATATATTATTAAATATGACCGAAAAAGTAAGATTAATAATTCTAACACGAATTTTCTCAATCTTTCGTACATTACGCTTCACTGTTGGAGGTAAATCAAAAATCACTTCTCCAAAATTCATTTTTATTTCTAGTCTGACGCGACACAGGCGCGTTTCGTAAAACTTATTACATTTTCAAAGACTTCACAAATACACAACTGATTAGAACTTACGTATCTCTGATTTTATATCTACATTTGAGTGAGGTGGGAGGGGTGATGTGGCATTAACACAAGACAGAACAAGAGGGGATATTAATAGGGTATTAAAAGTATCAACACAAGACAGAACAGAAACAATGGGTATTGAATAGAAGTGTTTGTAGAAAGCCTATTGGTCCATATTTCTTGATGCTTCTATATTGGAGCGGAGTCTTGAGGTGGGTAGAATATAGTTGTGCAATAATTGGCTGTTGATTGCTGGTGTTGACTTCTTGATGTGTAGTGCCTCGCAAACGTCAAGCCGCCTGCTATCGCTGTATCTATCGATGATTTCTGTGTTGTTTACTAGGATTTCTCTGGCGATGGTTTGGTTATGGGAAGAGATTATATGTTCCTTAATGGAGCCCTGTTGCTTATGCATCGTTAAACGCCTAGAAAGAGATGTTGTTGTCTTGCCTATATACTGGGTTTTTTGGAGCTTACAGTCCCCAAGTGGGCATTTGAAGGCATAGACGACGTTAGCCTCTTTTAAAGCGTTCTGCTTTGTGTCTGGAGAGTTTCTCATGAGTAGGCTGACCGTTTTTCTTGTTTTATAGTAAATCGTCAGTTGTATCCTCTGATTTTTGTCTGTAGGGATAACGTTTCTATTAACAATATCTTTCAGGACCCTTTCCTCCGTTTTATGAGCTGTGGAAAAGAAGTTCCTGTAAAATAGTCTAATAGGGGGTATAGGTGTTGTGTTAGTTGTCTCTTCAGAGGTTGCATGGCTGTTCACTTTCCTTCTTATGATGTCTTCGATGAAACCATTGGAGAAGCCGTTATTGACTAGGACCTGCCTTACCCTACAGAGTTCTTCGTCGACTTGCTTCCATTCTGAGCTGTGGCTGAGAGCACGGTCGACGTATGCGTTAACAACACTCCTCTTGTACCTGTCAGGGCAGTCGCTGTTGGCATTTAGGCACATTCCTATGTTTGTTTCCTTAGTGTAGACTGCAGTGTGGAAACCTCCGCCCTTTTCCATGACTGTTACATCTAGAAAAGGCAGTTTCCCATCCTTTTCCGTCTCGTAAGTGAAACGCAGCACGGAACTCTGCTCAAATGCCTCCTTCAGCTCCTGCAGATGTCTGACATCAGGTACCTGTGTAAAAATGTCGTCAACATACCTGCAGTATATGGCCGGTTTCAAGTTCATGTCGACTAAGACTTTTTGCTCGATGGTACCCATGTAGAAGTTTGCAAACAGGACACCTAGGGGAGAACCCATGGCGACCCCATCTACTTGCTTATACATGTGCCCATCCGGGCTCAAGAAGGGTTCCTCTTTAGTACAAGCTTGGAGTAGTTTCCTCAGAATACTTTCTGGCATGTCAAGAGGAGTACAGGCTGGATCACGATACACTCTGTCGGCTATCATTCCGATTGTCTCGTCCACAGGTACGTTGGTAAACAGCGATTCTACGTCCAACGAGGCTCTTATCCCTGTGGCCCGTGTGCCCCGCAGTAAGTCCACAAATTCCTTTGGAGACTTCAGGCTGAAGGCGCAAGGAACATAAGGAGTCAGCAGGCCGTTGAGTCGCTTCGCCAGTCTGTACGTGGGTGTGGGTATCTGGCTAATGATTGGCCGAAGTGGGTTTCCAGGCTTGTGCGTCTTGACATTTCCATACGCATATCCAGGTTTATATTCCCCAATGATCTTTGGCAGGTGGAGTCCGGATTTCTTGGCGTTCACAGTTTCGATCAGTTTGTTGACCTTTGCTTTTAATTCGGCTGTAGTGTCCTTCGTTACCCTTTGTAACTTAGTTTGGTCAGAGAGTATGATGTTCATTTTCGCCAGATATTCGTCTTTTTTAAGAATGACATATATTGGCGACTTGTCACCTCTCCTGACAACTATCTCCTTGTTCTCACGAAGGCTTTTAGCTGCCGCTTTAAGCTCGGGGGACAGTATGGTGCTTCTGTAGTTGCCTCGATTCTTTCCTCCTTCTGCAATAAGTTCTGCTTGTAAGGTATCTTTGGTAGTGACCTTCTTTTGTGTCTCGAGGTCGAATATGTCGTCCAACAGAATTTCCAACTCTACTTTCCGGGCCATTTCACACTTCTATTCAATACCCATTGTTTCTGTTCTGTCTTGTGTTGATACTTTTAATTCCCTATTAATATCCCCTCTTGTTCTGTCTTGTGTTAATGCCACATCACCCCTCCCACCTCACTCAAATGTAGATATAAAATCAGAGATACGTAAGTTCTAATCAGTTGTGTATTTGTGAAGTCTTTGAAAATGTAATAAGTTTTACGAAACGCGCCCGTGTCGCGTCAGACTAGAAATAAAAATGAATTTTGGAGAAGTGATTTTTGATTTACCTCCAACAGTGAAGCGTAATGTACGAAAGATTGAGAAAATTCGTGTTAGAATTATTAATCTTACTTTTTCGGTCATATTTAATAAAATATATATATATATATATATATATATATATATATATATATATATATATATATATATATATATATATATATATATATATATATATACATATATATATATATATATATATATATATATATATATATATATATATATATATATATATATATATATATATATATATAACATGTGAATGAATATAAACATTTTAACATTCCCCATATAAAAACTCTTTATCATGGACAGTAAAGTAAAAATAGAGAAAGGGGCAAACGTGATCAGTGAATACAACTCTTAATAGAAAAATAACAACATTTAAACATTTCTTTCAGATAATTTACAAACCAAAAAACATAATGGTGGTCACAGCTATTATTGTCTGCTCGCAGCATCAAAATGTTTACAGTTACTTCACATTATCTTAATTTATTGTTGGTTTATAACTACAAAGTTAGTGTCAAAATGTTTGAAAATAAAATCTCTTGAGTATACATACAAAAAAGGACAGTTATAATAGATTATGTTCAACAGCACTGAATATTCGAATGTTTATTCGAATATTCAGGAGTGAGGCGCCATGGGCAAGTGGGAAGCTATTTGGCTGCTCATGCACTGTCCCCACAAAAACAGCGATTTTCGTAAGTTTCGGACTGATTAATGGAAACAGAATAATAGCTCAGGAAGTGAATACCGAAAACTTGTCAATCGGATGACGCGTTTTAGCGTCTTATCGTCTATGCATTCTAACTAATAATACGTGGAAATTAACGCAAATTTTTGTATGGTTTCGATAGAAGAAAAATAAATAAGACGATTGTCAAGACTTAAATTTATACCTCCGTAAGTCCAGCATTATGGACAGGTCATGAGTTTATATCATAATAAGGCTTTTAAAAAACAATTTTGACTTACCATGGGGGACGTGAAATCCTAAGTTACTATTGGTAATATGGTATTGGGGTCTAGTAATTCCTATCTTGAATGATCCTCCTCAGTGATAGACGATACATATGGGCTTTAGCAATGGTGGGTCATTAAGATTCTTCGGAAATCTGTTCTGCTGTAAATACATTCAAGGAACCTCATTAGGTTCCGAACACTCAAGTCTGTCTTTTGTTCAGAGATTGACAGTGCATTGAGAAGACATTATAATCACCCACAAGATACCATGGGCGTCAGGAAGGATGGCGACCTGGAGATCAGTCTGATCGGGTTCTCTTTGCTTCTATTAAGGCTTTTTGCCTGTTTCAATGAAGGTGTATTTGAGACCGGCATTGGAGCGTATATGTGTTCTCTCAAGGAAGAAAGATAATAATGCTTCCCTATATACTTCCATTTTAGGAAGACCTGGATTATATACTCATGACTTTCTTGGAGTAGTTATCACCCTTTGTTATATGTAATCATGGGATCCCTGCACTTATCATTGATGCTCTCAAGACAGCCGGCAGTAAACTAATTTTGATGGCATCATTGTAGACTGTGAATCAACCTCATCTGCGAGACAGTGTAAACGTAAACTGCTGATCCTCGTTTCCACCAGAGCCAAATTCCATGAAAGTTGTCAAACTCTGAGGCGACCCAACAAGGTATTGATCACTAAACCCAGCAGCAGCGCGACAAGACTTCAAATTGTGACCAGAATTGTAAAGCCTGAAGGAGGTTGGAAATTCCTATAAATAACCAACCCTGTGAGGAAAAAACTCCACTAAAATGGAGTTGTAGTCATGGGGTAGCCCATGGAGTTGTAGTTATGAGTAGGTAGTCATGGGTAGCCCATGACTACCTACCTCTTGACGACTTCGGAGATCAGTGTCC
This sequence comes from Procambarus clarkii, assembly GCF_040958095.1. Lineage (NCBI taxonomy): Eukaryota > Metazoa > Arthropoda > Malacostraca > Decapoda > Cambaridae > Procambarus > Procambarus clarkii. Next base: position 36,242,198 of record NC_091180.1, on the reverse strand, counting down.
CCGTTGTCCGGTCTCTGACCAGGCCTCCAAGACTTGTCATATATTCTGGACTTGAGAAAGTAGCGACCTTTGTTTAGACATGTGAATGAATCTTATTATACAATTAGAAGCCATTCGTAAGTTTACTCACCTAGTTGTGCTTGTGGGCTCTTGGGTTGGATAAAGAAATATGTATTATTTATGCTACTTGATGTTGTAGATATTTGCTTGTGTATAAAGGAACATAATTTAATGCATTTTGGAAAGATTTCCAAAATTAAGGCAACTTTATTTACATGACTTTTTGTTTTGCTTCAGTTCTCTTCTTGGAATATCACAAAGATATTTGGTTTTCATGGTGTCCATGAGTTATGTTCCAGCTCGCTAAGAAGCGTTTTATATACATTACACATAACTACATGATTATGATCCACATGACAGACCAGCTTCAGCTTTACATCTGTTGCTTGTGTCAGTATACACCAACAGTAAGAATCAATATGGTAGACTTAGTAACTCATTGTTATTAACAGGAAGCCTGTTGGGTTTATAATGCATCCCTCAGCCAATGACACAACAAAGTACTAACTTAGCATGAATGCAGTGTACCATCCTGGATACGTAATATTAAAGAATTATTGCTGCAGACAGATGTTCAGTGATGAGTATAAAATCTCTGTGAAAGTAAATTGTACATATTGTTTATGTACAAATGTTTGCGAATAAAATTTACTTATCTTTGCATTTAATGCGTAAATTTTCATCTCTTCAATTTCTCAGTTTATGATATTTTTTTTCTTGAAGATATGTTTAAGGCTCTGATAACATTTCAGAGTATTTTGTGCAACTTAAATGTGAATAATTTAAATGTTATCAATTAAGGTATTTTACTGTTTAACATTTGGCTGGCGTTTTCCCACAGAGGAGGACCTTGGATCAAGAATGCTTCAGCGGAAGAGAAGGGAAGGTCTCAACAAACGATCCAGAGGCGACGTCAACACCGCAGGAGCACCAAGAGGCGACAGCAAAATACGCAAGAAAAGTAACAAGAAAATACGTCACAACAGAAGTGAGAAGAAGACGGGCAAGCAAAGTCAAAAGAACAAGAGGAATGGAGTAAAGAAGAACATTGTGGGAGGTGGTAAGCCAAGCGGAGCTGAGCGTCGTAGAACACGAGCTAGAAACCACAAACTCGGAGGAAAAGAAATGACACAGCGTCGTCGAGGACAAGGAAAAGTGGGACAACTTAAGCCACGTATTAAACATCAAAAGAGACAAAACACAAATAAGCTAAACAAAAACAACGAGGAGAGCAAATATCGCAAAAAACACGTGAACAATGTGAACAAATTAATGAAAAAGAAAACAACCGACACAGAAAAAGAAAGAAGGAAAGAACATAAGGGAATTTCAGAGAGTAAAAGAAAAGGTAAACAATTAAATGGTAAAGGTAAACAAATGCACAAAAACAAAGGCAAGACAATGCGGCGAAGAAAACCAAATACGAAGAAGGAAAACAAACGAATGGATGAGAGTAAACGTCGCAGAAGGCCAAAGAAAGTGAAGGGAAACAATGGAAAAATACGAATGGAAAAGAGTAAAGATAAGAGAAGACGAACCAAAATTAAACAAATAAAAGGAAATGTGAAAATCAAGAAACAGAGAGGAAAATATGCAGAGAAAAAGGCTAAAGGAAGAAGGAAGGAACAAGACAAGAGCAAAGTGAACTTACAGAATAAGATCCTGAGCGACGGAGAGAGGAAAGGTAAGTGTGAGTCTGGTTAACTAGAACCATCAGAGGGAGGGATAGTGACAGGCAGCAAGCCAAGACATATCACAGTGAAGTAAGTGCACATATAACATATACACTAAACACAAACACCTGTTAACCTTTTACCAACAATTCAGATCTTGAGCAGCTTATGGTCGCTTTGTTTTAAATGTGAACGTTCATTACCACACCCTCAACATGTTGTCAAAACACAAACTCTGGGTTTTCCCTCTGGTGGTAACCTGCTATTTTGATGTGGGTATGTGTGCTTACTTCCCCTAGATGGTATTCTATCAGGGGGGGGGGAGGGGGGGTTGGAGGTTGGGGGTTGTTATTTAGAATGTAACTTTTGGTTATTTGAACTAACCTGGTACTTGCTTACTGTCGAACAAAGACTCCAACCACTCCCAGACAGAACAAATAGCCGACCACAGTAACCACACTCCCGCTACCGTCGATCGACTGGCAATGGACACTGGAGTGCTTGCAATTATTTGGGAGATCACCCTGGTAAGCGTCTAATTCTGGGAGAGGGGTTAAGTGTCACCTTTATTTCGTTGGTACGACTCACACTGCCTAATTGTCATGACTACACACCCGATCCTGAGCCGCCGTGACTCTCCGCATTCTCCTTACTGTGGGATGATCTCTCAGTCCTCCCTTAGTTGTAGTCAACTGTCACCCACATTAAAGAAGTTTCTTTTCTCTCTCTCTCTCTCTCTCTAGCCAGGAAGCCTCACCAGGATGAAAGCAAAAGCCAGCAAACCAATATAACATTTAATACATAAGAACATACACAAGATACATATGAGAATAGTTATAAAACAATGCAACCTCTTAGACTGCTGCCAACTGATAACACTCCAATGTCGTCTTATGTCTCCAACCTATAACTGTATCAGGCTGCTGCTTAAACGTCAGCCTACAACCTTCTGCTCCCTTCACTGCTTCAGGCTGCAATACATGGCACATAAAATATTCACATAATTTCTACTCTACAAAAGCATCAATCTCTCACCTTGCTCTGCGTCTTTCATGCCAAAACGCAATCAAACACTTCCTTAAACATCAACGTGTCCAAAAGATCCTCTGTTCCATTACTCGTGGTCTCCTAGTATAATCATCAATCTGGGTCCTCAGAATAACACGCAAGGTACTCCTGCAGTTCCTCCAATCAGTTTCTCATGAAGTCCTCCTTGAATGTCAGTGAAGCTCCTCCACCGGCTTCACACAAGTTACGTGTCGCTTCCTACTCTCCTTGGAGTTTCACTGTCACTGGAGTTCCACCCATCAACTCGAAGTCCTGCAACACCTTGCAGTTCAGCTTATACTCCTCCTCCTCCGGTACGAAGTTCTCTCACTAACTTCTCCCACAGAAAACTTTAAAGTTCTCCCACACGAACGTGGCAGTTCTCCTACACAAACGTTGCAGTTCTCCCACACAAACATTGCAGTTCTCCCACACAAACGTTGCAGTTCTCCCACACAAACGTTGCAGTTCTCTCACACAAACGTTGCAGTTCTCCCACACAAACGTTGCAGTTCTCATACAAAAACGTTACAGTTCTCCTACACAAACATTGCAGTTCTCCTACACAAACGTTGCAGTTCTCCCACACAAACATTGCAGTTCTCCCACACAAACGTTGCAGTTCTCCCACACAAACGTTACAGTTCTCCTACACAAACATTGCAGTTCTCCCACACAAACGTTGCAGTTCTCCCACACAAACGTTGCAGTTCTCTCACACAAATGTTGCAGTTCTCCCACACAAACGTTGCAGTTCTCCCACACAAACATTGCAGTTCTCCCACACAAACGTTGCAGTTCTCCCACACAAACGTTACAATTCTCCTACACAAACATTGCAGTTCTCCCACAAACGTTGCAGTTCTCCCACACAAACGTTGCAGTTCTCCCACACAAATGTTGCAGTTCTCCTACACAAACATTGCAGTTCTCCCATTCAAACGTTGCAGTTCTCCCACACAAACGTTGCAGTTCTCCCACACAAATGTTGCAGTTCTCCCACACAAACGTTGCAGTTCTCCCACACAAACATTGCAGTTCTCCCACACAAACGTTGCAGTTCTCCCACACAAACGTTACAGTTCTCCCACACAAACGTTACAGTTCTCCTACACAAACACTGCAGTTCTCCCACACAAACGTTGCAGTTCTCCCACACAAACGTTGCAGTTCTCCCACACAAACGTTGCAGTTCTCCCACACAAATGTTGCAGTTCTCCCACACAAACGTTGCAGTTCTCCCACACAAACATTGCAGTTCTCCCACACAAACGTTGCAGTTCTCCCACACAAACGTTACAGTTCTCCTACACAAACATTGCAGTTCTCCCACACAAACGTTGCAGTTCTCCCACACAAACGTTGCAGTTCTCCCACACAAATGTTGCAGTTCTCCTACACAAACATTGCAGTTCTCCCACACAAACGTTGCAGTTCTCCCACACAAACGTTGCAGTTCTCCTACAAAAACGCTGCAGTTCTCCTACACAAACATTGCAGTTCTCCCACACAAACGTTGCAGTTCTCCCACACAAACGTTGCAGTTCTCCTACAAAAACGCTGCAGTTCTCCTACACAAACATTGCAGTTCTCCCACACAAACGTTGCAGTTCTCCCACACAAACGTTACAGTTCTCCTACACAAACATTGCAGTTCTCCCACACAAACGTTGCAGTTCTCCCACACAAACGTTGCAGTTATCCCACACAAATGTTGCAGTTCTCCTACACAAACATTGCAGTTCTCCCACACAAACGTTGCAGTTCTCCCACACAAACGTTGCAGTTCTCCCACACAAATGTTGCAGTTCTCCTACACAAACATTGCAGTTCTCCCACACAAACGTTGCAGATCTCCCACACAAACGTTGCAGTTCTCCCACACAAATGTTGCAGTTCTCCCACACAAACGTGGCAGTTCTCCCACACAAACATTGCAGTTCTCCTACACAAACGTTGCAGTTCTCCCACACAAACGTTACAGTTCTCCCACACAAATGTTACAGTTCTCCTACACAAACATTGCAGTTCTCCCACACAAACGTTGCAGTTCTCCCACACAAACGTTGCAGTTCTCCCACACAAATGTTGCAGTTCTCCCACACAAACGTTGCAGTTCTCCCACACAAACGTTGCAGTTCTCCCACACAAACGTTGCAGTTCTCCCACACAAACGTTACAGTTCTCCTACACAAACATTGCAGTTCTCCCACACAAACGTTGCAGTTCTCCCACACAAACGTTGCAGTTCTCCCACACAAATGTTGCAGTTCTCCTACACAAACATTGCAGTTCTCCCACACAAACGTAGCAGTTCTCCTACACAAACATTGCAGTTCTCCCACACAAACGTTGCAGTTCTCCTACAAAAACGTTGCAGTTCTCCTACACAAACATTGCAGTTCTCCCACACAAACGTTGCAGTTCTCCCACACAAACGTTACAGTTCTCCCACACAAACGTTACAGTTCTCCCACACAAACGTTACAGTTCTCCTACACAAACATTGCAGTTCTCCCACACAAACGTTGCAGTTCTCCCACACAAACGTTGCAGTTCTCCCACACAAACGTTGCAGTTCTCCCACACAAATGTTGCAGTTCTCCCACACAAACGTTGCAGTTCTCCCACACAAACATTGCAGTTCTCCCACACAAACGTTGCAGTTCTCCCACACAAACGTTACAGTTCTCCTACACAAACATTGCAGTTCTACCACACAAACGTTGCAGTTCTCCCACACAAACGTTGCAGTTCTCCCACACAAATGTTGCAGTTCTCCTACACAAACATTGCAGTTCTCCCACACAAACGTTGCAGTTCTCCCACACAAACGTTGCAGTTCTCCTACAAAAACGCTGCAGTTCTCCTACACAAACATTGCAGTTCTCCCACACAAACGTTGCAGTTCTCCCACACAAACGTTGCAGTTCTCCTACAAAAACGCTGCAGTTCTCCTACACAAACATTGCAGTTCTCCCACACAAACGTTGCAGTTCTCCCACACAAACGTTACAGTTCTCCTACACAAACATTGCAGTTCTCCCACACAAACGTTGCAGTTCTCCCACACAAACGTTGCAGTTATCCCACACAAATGTTGCAGTTCTCCTACACAAACATTGCAGTTCTCCCACACAAACGTTGCAGTTCTCCCACACAAACGTTGCAGTTCTCCCACACAAATGTTGCAGTTCTCCTACACAAACATTGCAGTTCTCCCACACAAACGTTGCAGATCTCCCACACAAACGTTGCAGTTCTCCCACACAAATGTTGCAGTTCTCCCACACAAACGTGGCAGTTCTCCCACACAAACATTGCAGTTCTCCCACACAAACGTTGCAGTTCTACCACACAAACGTTACAGTTCTCCCACACAAATGTTACAGTTCTCCTACACAAACATTGCAGTTCTCCCACACAAACGTTGCAGTTCTCCCACACAAACGTTGCAGTTCTCCCACACAAATGTTGCAGTTCTCCCACACAAACGTTGCAGTTCTCCCACACAAACGTTGCAGTTCTCCCACACAAACGTTGCAGTTCTCCCACACAAACGTTACAGTTCTCCTACACAAACATTGCAGTTCTCCCACACAAACGTTGCAGTTCTCCCACACAAACGTTGCAGTTCTCCCACACAAATGTTGCAGTTCTCCTACACAAACATTGCAGTTCTCCCACACAAACGTTGCAGTTCTCCTACACAAACATTGCAGTTCTCCCACACAAACGTTGCAGTTCTCCTACAAAAACGTTGCAGTTCTCCTACACAAACATTGCAGTTCTCCCACACAAACGTTGCAGTTCTCCCACACAAACGTTACAGTTCTCCCACACAAACGTTACAGTTCTCCCACACAAACGTTACAGTTCTCCTACACAAACATTGCAGTTCTCCCACACAAACGTTGCAGTTCTCCCACACAAACGTTGCAGTTCTCCCACACAAACGTTGCAGTTCTCCCACACAAATGTTGCAGTTCTCCCACACAAACGTTGCAGTTCTCCCACACAAACATTGCAGTTCTCCCACACAAACGTTGCAGTTCTCCCACACAAACGTTACAGTTCTCCTACACAAACATTGCAGTTCTACCACACAAACGTTGCAGTTCTCCCACACAAACGTTGCAGTTCTCCCACACAAATGTTGCAGTTCTCCTACACAAACATTGCAGTTCTCCCACACAAACGTTGCAGTTCTCCCACACAAACGTTGCAGTTCTCCTACAAAAACGCTGCAGTTCTCCTACACAAACATTGCAGTTCTCCCACACAAACGTTGCAGTTCTCCCACACAAACGTTACAGTTCTCCTACACAAACATTGCAGTTCTCCCACACAAACGTTGCAGTTCTCCCACACAAACGTTGCAGTTATCCCACACAAATGTTGCAGTTCTCCTACACAAACATTGCAGTTCTCCCACACAAACGTTGCAGTTCTCCCACACAAACGTTACAGTTCTCCTACACAAACATTGCAGTTCTCCCACACAAACGTTGCAGTTCTCCCACACAAACGTTGCAGTTCTCCCACACAAATGTTGCAGTTCTCCTACACAAACATTGCAGTTCTCCCACACAAACGTTGCAGTTCTCCCACACAAACGTTGCAGTTCTCCTACAAAAACGCTGCAGTTCTCCTACACAAACGTTACAGTTCTCCTACACAAACATTGCAGTTCTCCCACACAAACGTTGCAGTTCTCCCACACAAACGTTGCAGTTCTCCCACACAAACGTTACAGTTCTCCTACACAAACATTGCAGTTCTCCCACACAAACGTTGCAGTTCTCCCACACAAACGTTGCAGTTCTCCCACACAAACGTTACAGTTCTCCTACACAAACGTTACAGTTCTCCTACACAAACATTGCAGTTCTCCCACACAAACGTTGCAGTTCTCCCACACAAACGTTGCAGTTCTCCCACACAAATGTTGCAGTTCTCCCACACAAACGTTGCAGTTCTCCCACACAAACATTGCAGTTCTACCACACAAACGTTGCAGTTCTCCCACACAAACGTTGCAGTTCTCCCACACAAATGTTGCAGTTCTCCTACACAAACATTGCAGTTCTCCCACACAAACGTTACAGTTCTCCTACACAAACGTTGCAGTTCTCCCACACAAATGTTGCAGTTCTCCCACACAAACGTTGCAGTTCTCCCACACAAACGTTGCAGTTCTCCCACACAAATGTTGCAGTTCTCCCACACAAACGTTGCAGTTCTCCTACAAAAACGTTGCAGTTCTCCTACACAAACATTGCAGTTCTCCCACACAAACGTTGCAGTTCTCCCACACAAACGTTACAGTTCTCCTACACAAACATTGCAGTTCTCCCACACAAACGTTGCAGTTCTCCCACACAAACGTTGCAGTTCTCCCACACAAATGTTGCAGTTCTCCTACACAAACATTGCAGTTCTCCCACACAAACGTTGCAGTTCTCCCACACAAACGTTGCAGTTCTCCTACAAAAACGCTGCAGTTCTCCTACACAAACATTGCAGTTCTCCCACACAAACGTTGCAGTTCTCCCACACAAACGTTACAGTTCTCCTACACAAACATTGCAGTTCTCCCACACAAACGTTGCAGTTCTCCCACACAAACGTTGCAGTTCTCCCACACAAACGTTACAGTTCTCCTACACAAACGTTACAGTTCTCCTACACAAACATTGCAGTTCTCCCACACAAACGTTGCAGTTCTCCCACACAAACGTTGCAGTTCTCCCACACAAATGTTGCAGTTCTCCCACACAAACGTTGCAGTTCTCCCACACAAACATTGCAGTTCTCCCACACAAACGTTGCAGTTCTCCCACACAAACGTTACAGTTCTCCTACACAAACATTGCAGTTCTCCCACACAAACGTTGCAGTTCTCCCACACAAACGTTGCAGTTCTCCCACACAAATGTTGCAGTTCTCCTACACAAACATTGCAGTTCTCCCACACAAACGTTGCAGTTCTCCTACACAAACGTTGCAGTTCTCCCACACAAACGTTGCAGTTCTCCCACACAAATGTTGCAGTTCTCCCACACAAACGTTGCAGTTCTCCCACACAAACGTTGCAGTTCTCCCACACAAATGTTGCAGTTCTCCCACACAAACGTTGCAGTTCTCCTACAAAAACGTTGCAGTTCTCCTACACAAACATTGCAGTTCTCCCACACAAACGTTGCAGTTCTCCCACACAAACGTTACAGTTCTCCTACACAAACATTGCAGTTCTCCCACACAAACGTTGCAGTTCTCCCACACAAACGTTGCAGTTCTCCCACACAAATGTTGCAGTTCTCCTACACAAACATTGCAGTTCTCCCACACAAACGTTGCAGTTCTCCCACACAAACGTTGCAGTTCTCCTACAAAAACGCTGCAGTTCTCCTACACAAACGTTACAGTTCTCCTACACAAACATTGCAGTTCTCCCACACAAACGTTGCAGTTCTCCCACACAAACGTTGCAGTTCTCCCACACAAACGTTACAGTTCTCCTACACAAACATTGCAGTTCTCCCACACAAACGTTGCAGTTCTCCCACACAAACGTTGCAGTTCTCCCACACAAACGTTACAGTTCTCCTACACAAACGTTACAGTTCTCCTACACAAACATTGCAGTTCTCCCACACAAACGTTGCAGTTCTCCCACACAAACGTTGCAGTTCTCCCACACAAATGTTGCAGTTCTCCCACACAAACGTTGCAGTTCTCCCACACAAACATTGCAGTTCTCCCACACAAACGTTGCAGTTCTCCCACACAAACGTTACAGTTCTCCTACACAAACATTGCAGTTCTCCCACACAAACGTTGCAGTTCTCCCACACAAACGTTGCAGTTCTCCCACACAAATGTTGCAGTTCTCCTACACAAACATTGCAGTTCTCCCACACAAACGTTGCAGTTCTCCCACACAAATGTTGCAGTTCTCCCACACAAACGTTGCAGTTCTCCTACAAAAACGTTGCAGTTCTCCTACACAAACATTGCAGTTCTCCCACACAAACGTTGCAGTTCTCCCACACAAACGTTACAGTTCTCCTACACAAACATTGCAGTTCTCCCACACAAACGTTGCAGTTCTCCCACACAAACGTTGCAGTTCTCCCACACAAATGTTGCAGTTCTCCCACACAAATGTTGCAGTTCTCCCACACAAACGTTGCAGTTCTCCCACACAAACGTTGCAGTTCTCCCACACAAACGTTGCAGTTCTCACACACAAACGTTGCAGTTCTCACACACAAACGTTGCAGTTCTCCCACACAAACGTTGCAGATCTCCCACACAAACGTTGCAGTTCTCACACACGAACGTTGCAGTTCTCCCACACAAACGTTGCAGTTCTCACACACAAACGTTGCAGTTCTCCCACACAAACGTTGCAGTTCTCCCACACAAACGTTGCAGTTCTCCCACACAAACGTTGCAGTTCTCCCACACAAATGTTGCAGTTCTCCCACACAAACGTTGCAGTTCTCCCACACAAACATTGCAGTTCTCCCACACAAACGTTGCAGTTCTCCCACACAAACGTTACAATTCTCCTACACAAACATTGCAGTTCTCCCACAAACGTTGCAGTTCTCCCACACAAACGTTGCAGTTCTCCCACACAAATGTTGCAGTTCTCACACACAAACGTTGCAGTTCTCACACACGAACGTTGCAGTTCTCACACACAAACGTTGCAGTTCTCACACACGAACGTTGCAGTTCTCACACACAAATGTTGCAGTTCTCACACACAAACGTTGCAGTTCTCACACACGAACGTTGCAGTTCTCCCACACAAACGTTGCAGTTCTCCCACACAAATGTTGCAGTTCTCCCACACAAACGTTGCAGTTCTCCCACACAAACGTTGCAGTTCTCCCACACACGTTGTAGTTCTCCCACACAAATGTTGCAGTTCTCCCACACAAACGTTGCAGTTCTCCCACACAAACGTTGCAGTTCTCCCACACAAACGTTGCAGTTCTCCCACACAAACGTTGCAGTTCTCACACACGAACGTTGCAGTTCTCACACACAAATGTTGCAGTTCTCCCACACAAACGTTGCAGTTCTCACACACAAACGTTGCAGTTCTCCCACACAAACGTTGCAGTTCTCCCACACAAATGTTGCAGTTCTCCCACACAAACGTTGCAGTTCTCCCACACAAACGTTGCAGTTCTCACACACGAACGTTGCAGTTCTCACACACAAATGTTGCAGTTCTCCCACACAAACGTTGCAGTTCTCCCACACAAACGTTGCAGTTCTCACACACGAACGTTGCAGTTCTCACACACAAATGTTGCAGTTCTTCCACACAAACGTTGCAGTTCTCACACACAAACCTACAAATCCATCATCATACGACAATAAATTTGTCCTAACAAAATATCATTAAATGTATTCACACATTAAATGAAACTCCTCCATGACACATCTCTTCAAACACTAATGTGTCGCCACAATTGTCCTCCCCCATTCTTGACATTCACTCCCCCATTCATTCTTGTCCTCCAGTCCACACTTGGAACATGTCTTAACACGTCGCTGGGGCTGCTGCCCCTGTCGCGACTCTGGGGGCCTCCGCCCCTCAGTCAGCACTTGACCTTCGACAAGGGAGAATGTACCACTTCTCCCTCTTGCATGTTTTCTTATCTCTAACCGTCTATTTTAGCTTACTGCCACAATAAAAATGTATATCCTACATGCATAAATACTTGCCATGATCGCTTGGCACACGATCAAGCACAGGCAACCACTATAACAACTGCTACATGAGCCTACCGCAGAATTCGTAGCTCGAGAGCGTTGAACTCCGGCCCTCCAAGATGGCGTCCTCTAAGACGTGCAACAAAGCTTCTGTAAGACTGCCTCACAGCTCTTCTGCTCCTGACTTGAGTACACGGAGTCGCCCAGCAGGCTCCACAACAGAAACACCTCTTTGTTTCATTTCTCTTGAAGAAGTATCACAATTAGAGTTCCACAAAGGCGCTACCAACACACTTCCAGGTCATCTCTAATTTATCAAAATCACAGAGAAATGGGGTATGAAGTTTAATTACAGCTTCCTCACACTTGACATGAAGTAGTCTTCACTTCAACACAAACACAAGGAACTATACCCTTCCTTCTCGCAGGAGATCACGACATACAAACCCTCTCTGACGACTGTTGTAACTCAAGTGAGGTCACGACCTTCCTGCAAGCGCCACTTCACCTCTCCAAAGTATATACATCTCATTTCAAGTCACTTATTTAAATGCTTATCCTCTGCTCATATTTTAAAATAATTCACTGACGTTTAATATATATTTAACATGTACATCTTTCCTCTGACCTCTCACTCAGGTCCGGAAGGCAGAATAACTCTTACTGGGGTAGACTCGTTCCACCAGGCTACATGGGGTGACCTTTGTGTGCTCATGGGGCTTTGCTTCATTCTTCAGCCTTTTAACCTTCAATATCCATATATACGTGTTCCCGGATATTTTGGCTTAAGTCGTATTTACATATGAGTCCGAGCTAAAAGTTTGCCTTCACTATTTCACTCCTCAATTTCATAGTCTAAAATATTTATGAATTAGACCATTAATGTTTCAAAACAATTATAACGTATAAATACAAAAATTATAAAATACTTATTATCTCATATGAGGCAGTTTTAGACTTACATATGTATGTCTATCCTATACTTGAAAAATCTTATCTACCCACGTCTATTATATTACCCAGTAACCTGTTACATAAATCAAGACCCGCAGCATTTAATCAAATAATATTCCAGACCTTTTCCTAATCAAAACTTATTCAGTTTATATCAATTGTTTTTTATTGTCATATTTCAAATCCCAAGCCATTATTCGATGATATCTCTAATACCTGTAACACTATAAAGAATTAGAAAAGATATAACGGTTTACAGGAGAGATACTTAGAAGCTTACCGGAGAGATATTGAGATAGAGGTTAATCATATTGACGTTGGTGTGAACCGGATGGACACACATGTTAGTCTCACAACACCTGACATCCAAATTTCCTAAGATATGTGATTAACTTTGAAGAAAAGCAGGATTGCCAGGGCTATTTATTAACCAATACAGGTAGGATTTCTCTACTTGGTACTTAGCCGTGATAAATCTTTCATTTATATAATTTATCACTCATGCTGTCTTAATTAACAATATGTAGAGGCTTCGATGTTTAGATCATAAAGGATTATATCAGCTGGTTTCTATCTTGCTGAAATATACCTATACATAGTGTGTATAAATGTATTGCGTTTAGGATGGCCTGTGGGAGGAGATGCGTGCTAATTGTAGAGATGAATGGGCTGCTGCAACGAAGTCCTAACACGGGAGGCATTTTCGTTTAAATATTAATGTAAATACTGTGTTAAACTAATTGGCTTAAGCGAACACTTATGTGTGAAATGTGTGTATTATTTTCTCTGGTGGTGGAACAAAAGGTAACAGGCAGTAGCAAGAGGTTCTGCACTTGCAGTTTATGACAAGAAGTACAAACATTGTGGAAACTGAAGAAGAATTGTCATACTTTGAATATTTATGAGTTGTTGTCTCACCAGCTTCCAAGGTCGCTCTGGGCAGACCACCAGGGGGCGAAGGACATCGTTCTCCACACAAAGTAAAAGGATATGGAAGCGCTGAGGAAAGTAAGTACCAACTTGTTCCTTTGTTCTAGTTACCCTGACCACGTGGTGTCTATATGTCCTTGTTACAGTGACCACGTGGTGTCTATATGTCCTTGTTACAGTGACCACGTGGTGTCTATATGGCCTTGTTACAGTGACCACGTGGTGTCTATATGTCCTTGTTACAGTGACCACGTGGTGTCTATATGTCCTTGTTACAGTGACCACGTGGTGCCTATATGTCCTTGTTACAGTGACCACGTGGTGTCTATGTCCTTGTTACAGTGACCACGTGGTGTCAATATGTCCTTGTTACAGTGACAACGTGGTGTCTATATGTCCTTGTTACAGTGACCACGTGGTGTGTATATGTCCTTGTTACAGTGACCACGTGGTGTCTATATGTCCTTGTTACAGTGACCACGTGGTGTCTATATGTCCTTGTTACAGTGACCACGTGGTGTCAATATGTCCTTGTTACAGTGACCACGTGGTGTCTATATGTCCTTGTTACCCTGACCACGTGGTGTCTATATATCCTTGTTACCCTGACCACGTGGTGTCTATATATCCTTGTTACCCTGACCACGTGGTGTCTATATATCCTTGTTACCCTGACCACGTGGTGTCTATATGTTCTTGTTACCCTGATCACGTGATGTCTATATGTCCTTGTTACAGTGACCACGTGGTGTCTATATGTCCTTGTTACAGTGACCACGTGGTGCCTATATGTCCTTGTTACAGTGACCACGTGGTGTCTATATGTCCTTGTTACAGTGACCACGTGGTGTCTATATGTACTCACCTAGTTGTGTTTCCGGGGGTTGAGCTCTGGCTCTTTGGTCCCTATGTTACATGTCCTTGTTACATTGACCACGTGGTGTCTATATGTCCTTGTTACAGTGACCACGTGGTATCTATATGTCCTTGTTACAGTGACCACGTGGTGTCTATATGTCCTTGTTACCCTGACCACGTGGCGTCTATATATCCTTGTTACTTTGGCCACGTGGTGTCTATGTTCATGTTACCCTGACCACGTGGTCACTATGGCCATGTTACCTGACCACGTGGTGACTATGGCCATGTTACCTGACCACGTAGTGACTATGGCCATGTTACCTGACCACGTGGTGACTATGGCCATGTTATCTGACCACGTGGTGACTATGGCCATGTTACCTGACCACGTGGTGACTATGGCCATGTTACCTGACCACATGATGACTATGGCCATGTTATCTGACCACGTGGTAACTATGGCAATGTTACCTGACCACGTGGTGACTATGGCCATGTTACCTGACCACATGATGACTATGGCCATGTTATCTGACCACGTGGTCACTATGGCCATGTTACCTGACCACATGATGACTATGGCCATGTTATCTGACCACGTGGTGACTATGGCCATGTTACCTGACCACATGATGACTATGGCCATGTTATCTGACCACGTGGTGACTATGGCCATGTTACCTTACCACGTGGTGACTATTATCTTGTTACCAGACCACGTGGTGACTATGGCCATGTTACCTGACCACGTGGTGACTATGGCCATGTTACCTGACCACATGATGACTATGGCCATGTTATCTGACCACGTGGTAACTATGGCAATGTTACCTGACCACGTGGTGACTATGGCCATGTTACCTGACCACATGATGACTATGGCCATGTTATCTGACCACGTGGTCACTATGGCCATGTTACCTGACCACATGATGACTATGGCCATGTTATCTGACCACGTGGTAACTATGGCAATGTTACCTGACCACGTGGTGACTATGGCTATGTTACCTGACCACGTGGTGACTATGGCCATGTTACCTGACCACATGATGACTATGGCCATGTTATCTGACCACGTGGTAACTATGGCAATGTTACCTGACCACGTGGTGACTATGGCCATGTTATCTGACCACGTGGTAACTATGGCCATGTTACCTGACCACGTGGTCACTATTATCTTGTTACCATGAGCACGTAGGTCAGAGTAACATGGACATAGTCACTACGAGGTCTATTATATATGGGGTACAACTCAGTTTGTTCACAGGGACCCTCAAGCCTCGAAGAAGACGATATGCAGCACCCGGGGTAGCCTTGTCGGGCTCGCACGTGCACTGGCCCATATTGTCTTACCCTACCTTCCCCTGATATATTTATATATAGGGAACTTTATTGTACATGATTACAAAATGTGGCCGTGACACATACACAACAGAATCAATTCAAGTAAAACGTGAAACCCACCAACGGAATACCTTAATAAATGTCCCAGACAGATTCGATCATTGTTGCAAGACAAACACATCTTCGAATTCCTCTGAAGTTGAACTCGTGCCCAAGATTTAACATTTATTTCCCCCTTCTAAATTGCGACACTGAGGAGCTGGAACAAGAAGCTCTTCGCTCGCTGGTCTTTTGTAACACCGATCAATTTATCACCTAATACCTTTAGGAATTTCAATGCACATTTTCGCCACGAACCGAGGGTCTCCAAACCGATCGGAACAAAGCTGTTGCAGTGTGTCAGACCTCTGTATTTGATGGCTTTTTGCATTTCCCTGAAGGAAGCAGCGCGACCCCCTTCGCGTGCGCTATTTTGAAGGTAGGTACTGGCCAGTGTGGAAGTGCAGGTGTAGCCCCACACCTCTTGCTTACCATCCTTCCGAGGAATGTAAGGTGACCCCCATCTGGACACTTCTGAGGTTCGTTGGGTCTGAATAGGTGTGGTTCTCTTTGTGCTGGGCAGCGGGATGTGGTGAAGCTCCTCTTGATGATGTTGACATTTTTCATGTCTTGCAATCTTACCCTGTGATATACAGCATACCAGACCATGACTATCATATTGGTCTGCCATCACGATTCCGCAGTTGCACCTATGTTCTTTGAGGATGGTGGCAACATAGCGACGGGCAAACCCAATGCAGAGAGCGTTATCAATCGAGAGCGTTATCAGCCGTCTTCCCACGGCTTCACTGACCACAGCTAATAAAAAATCCCCGGCATGAGGGGTGCTGTTACTGCTAGGAGGCAGGCTTTGTTCTTAATATCTGCGTTTTCAAGCACTGTTGTGGCAGTCTTTTCCATTATGGGGCTATCCTAGTTGGCCTGCTTGTGGTCTGGGAAGAGAGTGTGCTTTTGACTAGCTGCTTCTATGAACTGTTGATCATGAATTCCCACTGAGTTTCTCATTCACTCTGGTAGGATTTTCTCTACTCATTCGTTGGCTGCAGTGCTTGAGGATAAGAATTTATGGAAGTGCTACCTAGCAATTCCAGCATTCCTAGCTACGACCCATTTCGTATACCTATTCCCCCAAAATGTCACTGGTAGTGTTGTTTGGTCTCACTGACATTCATCTACATCTAGGTACAGGGCTTTCCTGAATAGTGACTTGAGGACCTCATCATACTGAATTAGTATTAGGTTGTGTCACCGTTTCACCCCTTTTTAACCTATGTGGTTAGGGTTATTTCCGGGGGTCTTCGCTCCCTCTGTGCTGAGCGCCACTGCTCGCCCTGGGGCCCCCAGTTTACCAAGTGCTGGCCTTGAATTCCACCCCTAGCGAGTGGGGAAATCCAACCTCAACTGTCTCTCGGTTGAATCTGCCCACCGTGACACTGGGAACTCTCTCTCTATCAAGGTCGTCAGCTGGGTATTTATATTCGTGTCCCAGCAACACTTCTCAGTGGTTTTATTTGTTATCTAAAGCCAAGGATTCAATATCAGATGCAGTGCAGTGCGATATATATTTATGGTCTACTCAAATAGCCCTAGAGAATGGAGGCTCACTTAAACACAGTGTTAAAATAAATAATTTTACTGAAGAAATCTCTGCCACCGACTATCTGTAATGGAACTCTTGGCGCTCTAACGTCGGCCAAGTTTTGCTCCCATGCATTCTACGGGAGTCCGATGACCTTCCTTGATGTTTGCAGTATCTTTGCGGCTGCTTGGGTCCATTGGTTGGGGCTTCGTAGCCTCTAGATCGGGAGCTCACTCGAGCACATCCATCCTTTGTTACGGGCCGTGACGTACTGAGCCCGTCGGGGCGCCTGCCGCCCGGAGCCCTCCGCCTCGTGACGTCACATCGCCCGAGGGCTCCTCTTCATTGGTCAATGATGTCACGTGACCCTACCTGGCCAATCAACAGCCAGCAGACGTCACGCTCCTCTGGCGGGAAACTGACCGCCTCGGTTCATCCTTGTAACTCAAAAGGGCGTAAGCCACTTGCATCACCAAACTAAAACGGCAAATTCACTGCCAACACGATATTGATCCATACCCTCATATATGTCAAAATGTTCCCTGAACATCAGAGAACGTTCAGGTTGCAGAGATATGACTCTTGAAGCTGTGACAGGACAGATATGGGGGTGGGATATATATATATATATATATATATATATATATATATATATATATATATATATATATATATATATATATATATATATATATATATATATATATATATATATATATATATATATATATATATATATATATATATATATGTCGTACCTAATAGCCAGAACGCACTTCTCAGCCTACTATGCAGGGCCCGATTTGCCTAATAAGCCAAGTTTTCATGAATTATTTGTTTTTCGACTACCTAACCTACCTAACCTAACCTAACCTAACTTTTTCGGCTACCTAACCCAACCTAACCTATAAAGATATGTTAGGTTAGGTAGGGTTGGTTAGGTTCGGTCATATATCTACGTTAATTTTAACTCCAATAAAAAAAAGTTGACCTCATACATAATGAAATGGGAAGCTTTATCATTTCATAAGAAAAAGATTAGAGAAAATATATTAATTCAGGAAAACTTGGCTTATTAGGCAAATCGGGCCTTGCATAGTAGGCTGAGAAGTGCGTTCTGGCTATTAGGTACGACATATATATATATATATATATATATATATATATATATATATATATATATATATATATATATATATATATATATATATATATGTCGTACCTAATAGCCAGAACGCACTTCTCAGCCTACTATTCAAGGCCCGATTTGCCTAATAAGCCAAGTTTTCATGAATTAATGTTTTTTCGTCTACCTAACCAACCTAACCTAACCTAACCTAGCTTTTTTTGGCTACCTAACCTAACCTTACCTATAAATATAGGTTAGGTTAGGTTAGGTAGGGTTGGTTAGGTTCGGTCATATATCTACGTTACTTTTAACTCCAATAAAAAAAAATTGACCTCATACATAGAGAAAAGGGTTGCTTTATCATGTCATAAGAAAAAAATTATAGTAAATATATTAATTCAGGAAAACTTGGCTTATTAGGCAAATCGGGCCTTGAATAGTAGGCTGAGAAGTGAGTTCTGGCTACTAGGTACGACATATATATATATATATATATATATATATGTATATATATATATATATATATATATATATATATATATATATATATATATATATATATATATATATTAATGCACAACTATATTCTACCCACCTCAAGACTCCGCTACAATATAGAAGCATCAAGAAATATATATATATATATGTCGTACCTAGTAGCCAGAACGCACTTTTCGGCCTACTATGCAAGGCCCGATTTGCCTAATAATCCAAGTTTTCCTGAATTAATATATTTTCTCTAATTTTTTTCTTATTAAAGGATAAAGCTACCCATTTCATTATGTATGAGGTCAATTTTTCTTTATTGGAGTTAAAATTAACGTAGCTATATGACCGAACCTAACCAACCCTACCTAACCTAACCTAACTTATCTTTAAAGGTTAGGTTAGGTTAGGTAGCCGAAAAAGGTAGGTTAGGTTAAGTTAGGTAGGTTAGGTAGTCGAAAAACAATTAATTCATGAAAACTTGGCTTATTAGGCAAATCAGGCCTTGCATAATAGGCCGAGAAGTGCGTTCTGGCTACTAGGTACGACATATATATATATATGTCGTACCTAATAGCCAGAACGCACTTCTCAGCCTACTATGCAGGGCCCGATTTGCCTAATAAGCCAAGTTTTCCTGAATTAATATATTTTTTCTAATTTTTTTCTTATGAAATGATAAAGCTACCCATTTCATTATGTATGAGGTAAATTTTTTTTTATTGTAGTTAAAATTAACGTAGATATATGACCGAACCTAACCAACCCTACCTAACCTAACCTAACCTATCTCTATCGGTTAGGTTAGGTTAGGTAGCAGAAAAAGTTAGGTTAGGTTAGGTTAGGTAGGTTAGGTAGTCGAAAAAACATTAATTCATGAAAACTTGGCCTATTAGGCAAATTGGGTCATGCATAGTTGGCTGAGAAGTGCGTTCTGGCTATTAGGTACGACATATATATATATATATATATATATATATATATATATATATATATATATATATATATATATATATATATATGTCGTACCTAGCAGCCAGAACGCACTTCTCGGCCTATTATGCAAGGCCCGATTTGCCTAATAAGCCAAGTTTTCATGAATTAATTGTTTTTCGACTACCTAACCTTCCTAACCTAACCTAACTTTTTCGACTACCTAACCTAACCTAACCTATAAAGATAGGTTAGGTTAGGTTAGGTAGGGTTGGTTAGGTTCGGTCATATATCTACGTTAATTTTAACTCCAATAAAAAAAATTGACCTCATAGATAATGAAATGGGTACCTCTATCATTTCATAAGAAAAAAATTAGAGAAAATATATTATATCAGGAAAACTTGGCTTATTAGGCAAATTGGGCCTTGCATAGTAGGCTGAGAAGTGCGTTCTGGCTACTAGGTACGACATATATATATATATATATATATATATATATATATATATATATATATATATATATATATATGTCGTACCTAGTAGCCAGAACTCACTTCTCAGCCTACTCTGCGAGGCCCGATTTGCCTAATAAGCCAAGTTTTACTGAATTAATATATTTTCTCTAATTTTTTTCTTATGAAATGATAAAGCTACCCATTTCATTATGTATGAGGTCAATTTTTTTTTATTGGAGTTAAAATTAACGTAGATATATGACCGAACCTAACCAACCCTACCTAACCTAACCTATCTTTATAGGTTAGGTTAGGTTAGGTAGCCGAAAACGTTAGGTTAGGTTAGGTTACGTAGGTTAAGTTGTCGAAAAAACATTAATTCATGAAAACTAGGCTTATTAGGCAAATCGGGCCATGCATAGTAGGCTGAGAAGTGAGTTCTGGCTACTTGGTACGACATATGTATATATATATATATATATATATATATGTCGTACCTAGTAGCCAGAACTCACTTTTTGGCCTACTATTCAAGGCCCGATTTGCCTAATAAGCCAAGTTTTCCTGAATTATTATATTTTTTCTAATTTTTTTCTTATGAAATGATAAAGCTACCCATTTCATTATGTATGAGGTCAATTTTTTTTATTGGAGTTAAAATTAACGTAGATATATGAACGAACCTAACCAACCCTACCTAACCTAACCTAACCTATCTCTATCGGTTAGGTTAGGTTAGGTAGCAGAAAAAGTTAGGTTAGGTTAGGTTAGGTAGGTTAGGTAGTCGAAAAAACATTAATTCATGAAAACTTGGCCTATTAGGCAAATTGGGTCATGCATAGTTGGCTGAGAAGTGCGTTCTGGCTATTAGGTACGACATATATATATATATATATATATATATATATATATATATATATATATATATATATATATATATATATATATATATGTCGTACCTAGCAGCCAGAACGCACTTCTCGGCCTATTATGCAAGGCCCGATTTGCCTAATAAGCCAAGTTTTCATGAATTAATTGTTTTTCGACTACCTAACCTTCCTAACCTAACCTAACTTTTTCGACTACCTAACCTAACCTAACCTATAAAGATAGGTTAGGTTAGGTTAGGTAGGGTTGGTTAGGTTCGGTCATATATCTACGTTAATTTTAACTCCAATAAAAAAAATTGACCTCATAGATAATGAAATGGGTACCTCTATCATTTCATAAGAAAAAAATTAGAGAAAATATATTATATCAGGAAAACTTGGCTTATTAGGCAAATTGGGCCTTGCATAGTAGGCTGAGAAGTGCGTTCTGGCTACTAGGTACGACATATATATATATATATATATATATATATATATATATATATATATATATATATATATATATATATATATATATATATATATGTCGTACCTAGTAGCCAGAACTCACTTCTCAGCCTACTCTGCGAGGCCCGATTTGCCTAATAAGCCAAGTTTTACTGAATTAATATATTTTCTCTAATTTTTTTCTTATGAAATGATAAAGCTACCCATTTCATTATGTATGAGGTCAATTTTTTTTTATTGGAGTTAAAATTAACGTAGATATATGACCGAACCTAACCAACCCTACCTAACCTAACCTATCTTTATAGGTTAGGTTAGGTTAGGTAGCCGAAAACGTTAGGTTAGGTTAGGTTAGGTAGGTTAAGTTGTCGAAAAAACATTAATTCATGAAAACTAGGCTTATTAGGCAAATCGGGCCATGCATAGTAGGCTGAGAAGTGAGTTCTGGCTACTTGGTACGACATATGTATATATATATATATATATATATATATATATATATATATATATATATATATATATATATATATATATATGTCGTACCTAGTAGCCAGAACTCACTTTTTGGCCTACTATTCAAGGCCCGATTTGCCTAATAAGCCAAGTTTTCCTGAATTATTATATTTTTTCTAATTTTTTTCTTATGAAATGATAAAGCTACCCATTTCATTATGTATGAGGTCAATTTTTTTTATTGGAGTTAAAATTAACGTAGATATATGAACGAACCTAACCAACCCTACCTAACCTAACCTAACCTATCTTTATAGGTTAGGTTTGGTTAGGTAGCCGAAAAAGTTAGGTTAGGTTAGGTTAGGTAGGTTAGGTAGTCGAAAAACAAATAATTCATGAAAACTTGGCTTATTAGGCAAATCGGGCCTTGCATAGTAGGCTGAGAAGTACGTTCTGGCTACTAGGTACGACATATATATATATATATATATATATGTCGTACCTAGTAGCCAGAACTCACTTCTCAGCCTACTATGCAAGGCCCGATTTGCCTAATAAGCCAAGTTTTACTGAATTAATATATTTTCTCTAATTTTTTTCTTATGAAATGATAAAGCTACCCATTTCATTATGTATGAGGTCAATTTTTTTTTATTGGAGTTAAAGTTAACGTAGATATATGACCGAACCTAACCAACCCTACCTAACCTAACCTAACCTATCTTTATAGGTTAGGTTAGGTTAGGTAGCCGAAAACGTTAGGTTAGGTTAGGTTAGGTAGGTTAGGTAGACGAAAAAACATTAATTCATGAAAACTTGGCTTATTAGGCAAATCGGGCCTTGAATAGTAGGCTGAGAAGTGCGTTCTGGCTATTAGGTACGACATATATATTTATATATATATATATATATATATATATATATATATATATATATATATATATATATATATATATATATATATATATATATATATATATATATATGTCTGTCCCTCCCCAGGTTAACCTACTTTCTGAGGTGTTCACCATCTTACAATAGCCAAAAACTAAGTGAGTATGACCGGTTACTGAAATCAATGCTAGAAAAAGCCCTTAACCTCTCTCTCGATGACCTACAGTGGAAAGAAGCCTCTCTTCCTGTAAGACTTGGGGGCCTCGGAGTTCGAACAGCAACGCAAATCGCTATTCCAGCCTTCCTGTCCTCCTTATCAGCATCCGACGACCTTGTGAAGGAAATTCTACCTGCCCACTTACATCAGCTGGCAGGTGTACATGATCCCAATTTTACACGCTGTGCCACAGAGTGGGCCTCTCGTGCAGGCCAATCACCTCAACCACCATCCCCATAAGCCCAAAAGCAATCCAGCTGGGATGGCCCCATTGTAGACCAAGTTGCTGCAGAGTGCCTGGGTGCTGCAACAACACAACACGACATTGCTCGCCTCACAGCAGTAGCAGCACCACATGCAGGGGATTTCCTGTTAGCAACCCCAATGTCGGCAACTGGCATGCGTCTCACACCACACGCCCTCCGAATTGCTGTGGCCCTCCGCCTTGCTGCCCCAATCCACACCAGATATAGGTGTATTTGCGGCGAGGTGGTGGCTGACAGGTACGGCCACCATGGCCTACTCTGCCAAAGCACAGGGAGATGGCACTCGAGGCACAGTGAAGTTAACGACATCATCAAGAGGAGCCTCACCACAGCTGGATGCCCAGCTGAAAGAGAGCCCCGTTACCTAACGCCCCGTAACTCTGATGCTCTTATTGGTCGCCCGGATGGTATCACAGTGAACCCCTGGAAGAATGGCAAGCAGTTGGTATGGGACTACACGTGCTTATCAACCCTGGCTAACACCTACATTAACCTCAGTGTTGCACAACCAGGTGGCGCTGCCACCCACAGGGAATTAGCCAAATCCCGTAAGTATAGTGAACTGGATCACCACTACAATTTTGTCCCCATTGCTTCTGAGACACTCGGCGCCTGGGGTAAAAGTGCTACCAGTTTTTTGAAGGAACTGAGTTCTAGGTTCATTGAAACAACAAGGGACCCAAGAGCTGCAAGCTTTCTTTTCCAGCGCCTCAGTGTGGCGATACAGAGGGGAAATGTGCACTGCATCCAGGGTTCCTGCCCGCTATCTGAGGAGCTGGAGGAACTCGACAACCTATGATAACCATCGTTGTAACCCATATGTAACTCCTTTTTTGTAACAAAGTTCAAATAAAGTAAATATATATGTGTACATACAAAAGAATGGGGGTGGTAGGAGAAGATAATATTAGTGTTCAGTGAGAAACCACAAGGTCTCCTCTGAATACTTTTTATTTTCTTCTCCGAGGCTATGGGTCCCCACATTGGCACCAGAGGTGGTACCCTCCTATATATAAATATATATATATATATATATATATATATATATATATATATATATATATATATATATATATATATATATATATATATATATATATATATATATATGTCGTACCTAGTAGCCAGAACGTACTTCTCAGCCTACTATGCAAGGCCCGATTTGGCTAATAAGCCAAGTTTTCCTGAATTAATATATTTTCTCAAATTTTTTTCTTATGAAATGATAAAGCTACCCATTTCATTATGTATGAGGTCAATTTTTTTTATTGGAGTTAAAATTAACGTAGATATATGACCGAACCTAACCAACCCTACCTAACCTAACCTAACCTATCTTATAGGTTAGGTTAGGTTAGGTAGCCGAAAAAGTTAGGTTAGGTTAGGTTAGGTAGGTTAGGTAGTCGAAAAAACATTAATTCATGAAAACTTGGCTTATTAGGCAAATCGGGCCTTGCATAGTAGGCTGAGAAGTGCGTTCTGGCTACTAGGTACGACATATATATATATATATATATATATATATATATATATATATATATATATATATATATATATATATATGTCGTACCTAATAGCCAGAACGCACTTCTCAGCCTACTATTCAAGGCCCGATTTGCCTAATAAGCCAAGTTTTCATGAATTAATGTTTTTTCGTCTACCTAACCTACCTAACCTAACCTAACCTAGCTTTTTTTGGCTACCTAACCTAACTTTACCTATAAATATAGGTTAGGTTAGGTTAGGTAGGGTTGGTTAGGTTCGGTCATATATCTACGTTAATTTTAACTCCAATAAAAAAAAATTGACCTCATACATAGAGAAAAGGGTTGCTTTATCATTTCATAAGAAAAAAATTATAGTAAATATATTAATTCAGGAAAACTTGGCTTATTAGGCAAATCGGGCCTTGAATAGTAGGCTGAGAAGTGAGTTCTGGCTACTAGGTACGACATATATATATATATATATATATATATATATATATATATATATATATATATATATATATATATATATATATATGTATATATATATATATATATATATATATATATATATATATATATATATATATATATATATGTCGTACCTAGTAGCCAGAACGCACTTCTCGGCCTACTATGCAAGGCCCGATTTGCCTAATAAGCCAAGTTTTCCTGAATCAATATATTTTCTCTAATTTTTTTCATATGAAATGATAAACCTACCCATTTCATTATGTATGAGGTCAATTTTTTTTTATTGGAGTTAAAATTAACGTAGAAATATGACCGAACCTAACCAACCTTACCTAACCTAACCTATCTTTATAGGTTAGGTTAGGTTAGGTAGCCGAAAAAGTTAGGTTAGTTTAGGTTAGGTATGTTAGGTAGTCGAAAAACAATTAATTCATGAAAACTTGGCTTATTAGGCAAATCGGGCCTTGCATAGTAGGCTCAGAAGTGCGTTCTGGCTACTAGGTACGACATATATATATATATATATATATATATTGGTGTATACTGGCAGCAGGTTTTCTTTCAAACATGTTTCATTGAATATGACCGCATATTCTGTATTTATTATTTTCTGGTTTAGGGCTTCTATCCCACTAACTATTTCCTTAGTATCAGGGCTTAATTGAAATAGGAGTTCTCCAAAACTCATTTTCGTACGTTTAAGGTGAAGAAAAGAAGTGATTTACTATAGAGTGTATTACACTTATTTATATAATTTGCACAACGTTTCGAACCTAAATGGTTCATTCTCAAGTGAACAGATCTTACAATACTAGTTGATTTTATACCCGCACTGGGTCAGGTGATAATACAATAAAGGTGAAAACATGGGGGGATACATAAGGGATAAATGTGAGGTGAAACACAGAGGCTGCAGAAGGCTTATTGGCCCATACGAGGCATCTCCTATCTAAACACAAAGATTAATCCAGTGTAATTGGCCTATTATGTTGGACATTGTCTTCTGTGTTGGCATCGATATGTTCTTGTCTTGTCCTTACTCTCATGGTGGGTAGAGTAAATAGTTCCGTGATTTGGGTGTTCATGGTAGGTCGCTCTATTCTTATGTGAATTGCCTCAAGAATTTGTAATCTTCTTGCATCTTGGGTTTTGTCTATTATGCAGGTATTCTTGTTCAACATTTCTCTTGTTAGAGTAATGTCATGGGCTTGTCTCATGTGATTCCTTGGGGCACCAGAAAATGAAAAAGTACGAAAATGAGTTTTGGAGAACTCCTATTTCAATTAAGCCCTGATGCTAAGAAATTAGATAGAGGGATAGAAGCCCTAAACCAGAAAATAATAAATACAAAATATGCAGTCATATTCAATGAAATATATATATGTATATATATATATATATATATATATATATATATATATATATATATATATATATATATATATATATATATATATATATATATATATATATATATATATATATATATATGTCGTACCTAGTAGCCAGAACGCACTTCTCAGCCTACTATGCAAGGCCCGATTTGCCTAATAAGCCAAGTTTTCATGAATTAATTGTTTTTCGACTACCTAACCTACCTAACCTAACCTAACCTAACGTTTTCGGCTACCTAACCTAACCTAACCTATAAAGACAGGTTAGGTTAGGTTAGGTAGGGTTGGTTAGGTTCATTCATATATCTACGTTAATTTTACCTCCAAAAAAAAAAATTGACCTCATACATAATTAAATGAGTAGCTTTATCATTTCATAAGAAAAAAATTAGAGATAATATATATTAATTCAGGAAAACTTAGCTTATTAGGCAAATCAGGCTTTGCATAGTAGGCTGAGAAGAGCATTCTGGCTACTAGGTACGACATATATATATATATATATATATATATATATATATATATATATATATATATATATATATATATATATATATATATATATATATATATGTCGTACCTAGTAGCCAGAACGCACTTCTCAGTCTACTACGCAAGGCCCGATTTGCCTAATATGCCAAGTTTTCATGAATTAATGCTTTTTCGACTACCTAACCTACCTAACCTAACCTAACCTAACTTTTTCTGCTACCTAACCTAACCTAACCTATAAAGATAGGTTAGGTTAGGTTAGGTAGGGTTGGTTAGGTTCGGTCATATATCTACGTTACTTTTAACTCCAATAAAACAAAATTGACCTCATACATAATGAAATGGGCAGCTTTATCCTTTCATAAGAAAAAAAATCGAGAAAATATATTAATTCAGGAAAACTTGGCCTATTAGGCAAATCTGGCCTTGCATAGTAGGCTGAGAAGTGCGTTCTGGCTACTAGGTACGACATATATATATATATATATATATATATATATATATATATATATATATATATATATATATATATATATATATATATATATGTCGTACCTAGTAGCCAGAACTCACTTCTCAGCCTACTATGCAAGGCCCGATTTGCCTAATAAGCCAAGTTTTCTTGAATTAATTGTTTTTCGACTACCTAACCTACCTAACCTAACCTAACCTAACTTTTTCGGTTACCTAACCTAACCTAACCTATAAAGATAGGTTAGGTTAGGTTAGGTAGGGTTGGTTAGGTTCGGTCATATATCTACGTTAATTTTAACTCCAATAAAAAAAAAATGACCTCATACATAATGAAATGGGTAGCTTTATCATTTCATAAGAAAAAAATTAGAGAAAATATATTAATTCATGAAAACTTGGCTCATTAGGCAAATCGGGCCTTGCATAGTAGGCTGAGAAGTGAGTTCTGGCTACTAGGTACGACATATATATATATATATATATATATATATATATATATATATATATATATGTCGTACCTAGTAGCCAGAACTCACTTCTCAGCCTACTATTCAAGGCCCGATTTGCCTAATAAGCCAAGTTTTCCTGAATTAATATATTTACTATAATTTTTTTCTTATGAAATGATAAAGCAACCCTTTTCTCTATGTATGAGGTCAATTTTTTTTATTGGAGTTAAAATTAACGTAGATATATGACCGAACCTAACCAACCCTACCTAACCTAACCTAACCTATATTTATAGGTAAGGTTAGGTTAGGTAGCCAAAAAAAGCTAGGTTAGGTTAGGTTAGGTAGGTTAGGTAGACGAAAAAACATTAATTCATGAAAACTTGGCTTATTAGGCAAATCGGGCCTTGAATAGTAATCTGAGAAGTGCGTTCTGGCTATTAGGTACGACATATATATATATATATATATATATATATATATATATATATATATATATATATATATATATATATATATATGTCGTACCTAGTAGCCAGAACTCACTTTTTGGCCTACTATTCAAGGCCCGATTTGCCTAATAAGCCAAGTTTTCATGAATTAATTGTTTTTCGACTACCTAACCTACCTAACCTAACCTAACCTAACTTTTTCGGCTACCTAACCAAACCTAACCTATAAAGATAGGTTAGGTTAGGTTAGGTAGGGTTGGTTAGGTTCGGTCATATATCTACGTTAATTTTAACTCCAATAAAAAAAATTGACCTCATACATAATGAAATGGGTAGCTTTATCATTTCATAAGAAAAAAATTAGAAAAAATATATTAATTCAGGAAAACTTGGCTTATTAGGCAAATCGGGCCTTGAATAGTAGGCCAAAAAGTGAGTTCTGGCTACTAGGTACGACATATATATATATATATATATATATATATATATATGATATATATATATATGTCGTACCTAGTAGCCAGAACGCACTTCTCAGCCTACTATGCATGGCCCGATTTGCCTAATAAGCCAAGTTGTTATGAATTAATTGTTTTCGACTACCTAACCTACCTAACCTAACCTAACCTAACTTTTTCTGCTACCTAACCTAACCTAACCTATAAAGATAGGTTAGGTTAGGTTAGGGAGGGTTGGTTAGGTTTGGTCATATATCTACGTTAATTTTAACTCCAATAAAAAAAATTGATCTCATATATAATGAAATGGGTAGCATTATCATTTCATAAGAAAAAAATTAGAGAAAATATATTAATTCAGGAAAACTTGGCTTATTAGGCAAATCGGGCCTTGCATAGTAGGCTGAGAAGTGCGTTCTGGCTACTAGGTACGACATATATATATATATATATATATATATATATATATATATATATATATATATATATATATATATATATATATATATATATATATGTCGTACCTAGTAGCCAGAACGCACTTCTCAGCCTACTATGCAAGGCCCAATTTGTCTAATAAGCCAAGTTTTCATGAATTAATTGTTTTTCGACTACCTAACCTACCTAACCTAACCTAACTTTTTTGGCTACCTAACCTAATCTAACCTATAAAGATAGGTTAGGTTAGGTTAGGTAGGGTTGGTTAGGTTTGGTCATATATCTACTTTAATTTTAACTCCAATAAAAAAAAATTGACCTCATACATAATGAAATGGGTATCTTTATCATTTCATAAGAAAAAAATTAGAGAAAATATATTAATTCAGGAAAACTTGGCTTATTAGGCAAATCGGGCCTTGCATAGTAGGCTGAGAAGTGCGTTCTGGCTATTAGGTACGACATATATATATATATATATATATATATATATATATATATATATATATATATATATATATATATATATATATATATATATATATATATATATATATATATATATATGTCGTACCTAGTAGCCAGAACTCACTTCTCAGCCTACTATTCAAGGCTTGATTTGCCTAATAAGCCAAGTTTTCCTGAATTAATATATTTACTATAATTTTTTTCTTATGAAATGGTAAAGCTACCCTTTTCACTATGTATGAGGTCAATTTTTTTTTATTGGAGTTAAAATTAACGTAGATATATGACCGAACCTAACCAACCCTACCTAACCTAACCTAACCTATATATATAGGTAAGGTTAGGTTAGGTAGCCAAAAAAAGCTAGGTTAGGTTAGGTTAGGTAGGTTAGGTAGACGAAAAAACATTAATTCATGAAAACTTGGCTTATTAGGCAAATCGGGCCTTGCATAGTAGGCTGAGAAGTGAGTTCTGGCTACTAGGTACGACATATATATATATATATATATATATATATATATATATATATATATATATATATATATATATATATATATATATATATATATATATATATATATATATATATATATATATATATACACATGTTCTGCATATATATATGCAGAACAACCACATGTGAAAAATGGAGAATGAATAATGAGAAAATAATGATGAACACGTGATGAATAATGAGAAAATATTCAACCATGAAGGAAAATGAGACAAAAAATAGGAACACTTTCGTTTTAATAAAAAAAAATTAAAGTACAAACATCGAAATACAACACATGAATATATAGGCCAGAATGTGATTTGAGGTGTAAGACAATATCTTTGTATTTTTTTGGTTTAGGAAAATCCTAATAATGAGCTTTTTCAGGGTGTAAAATCACGAGAAGGTGCACGAAACACGGTGGCAGATGTGATAAACGGTGTTCAGCAGGTGAACGTGAAGTCAAAAAGGGTTGTAAGGGCTCCTCCAGCTGCAGGTGCTGCACCCCGCACAAGACCAGTGAGTGTACTGTGCATGCTTTCTTTATCCTTAACATTATAGTACTGATATTACTTCATATTAGTTTGAGTTCTTCAACAGTTTTTGTGGTATGGAAATGTGTTAATGTGACAACCATCCCTATCTGCCAAAAACAAGACGAAACTCCGACGTTGCTGCAACGTTCGAACAACTTATAACAAGTATCTAGCAACTTGTATAAACTTTCTAATATATCATAAATATTTTATAAAAAGATGTAATAACTTTGTAACAAAATGCAACAAGGTAACAATAAGAACCGTTACGTTGTGTGTTTGAAGGGTGGTGAGCTCAGACTTATATCATTTACATATTTCATCTTCTGATGACAGTTTGTGCCATTCATCTTGTCTTAAACATCTGAGGAGATTTTCATTATACGTTATTTATTTACATCCTATTACACTTTTTACAATATATTATTTGCTTAATGTTTAATTATATGAAACTTCCTCGTGACACTCAATCTTTTGTGTAGAGCATACAATATTTATTATAATGTTGTAAGAATAATATGTGCTTCTAAAACGTGTGTTTTCCCATGTCCTGTTATTATGTTCGGTATTTCAGGCCACTGAGGACGTCTGTGACAAAGTTAGTTGTTCAGGTTGTTTACCGAAATTTGTCCTTATCTGCAGCGAGTCTGTGTATTTGGACACTAAACTCTTAATTGATAATAGTTTCCAGAGAAACTGCTTATTGTTTTTAATTCTAAGTTTAAAGCAAATGTACCATAGTTATGATGTTACAATATTACAGTCAAGCTGTAACACACCTGCTTGGGTGAATTGACTATGTCAAAATATGATATGAAACTTTGAAAGTCTCTGATGTGAGTTAATTACAACTCATCAGGACAGGAAATGCTAGAGACAGTTCTATACATCTTTAACAGAAGAATATTCACTAGCTAAACCTTTTGATATTAAACAGGTATTATTCGTGTTGCGTAATAGATATGAACATTTAATCCATCATTTCAATATTAATCCTTAAGTATGAGAGCAAATTGACATTCTAAGTACACTTCAGACCGGAGCCGTTGGTTGAACATTTGTACAGGTACATGCCATAAAAATGACATACAAATATCTTATGAGTGAATACGATACCCGTGTTGTAATGATAAAACACTAGCTCGGCGCTTCGCGAGCGTTTTGAGTTGGGTTCGTATCCTGGTTGGGAGGGGGGGATTTACTGGGCGTAAATTCTTAACTGATAGCCAATACTTAACTGTTTACCCAGAAGTGAATGGGTACCTGGTTGTTAAATGATTTGGCGTGTCGTATTCCAAGGGGAAAAAATGGGTTAAGGTCCTGCCCAAAACCCTTTACATGCTAGTGGCTTTACAATAATGTAATAAATCTTGTATATATAAATAAATAACAACTAAATAAATGCAATCTGACAAAGATTTCTCAGAACGACAAATGTTTTCATTAATGAAATAAATTTTTGCAGAGTGCAAAACCAAGAAAAAGTGCAAGAAACAGCATGGAACCTGCAAGTCTAAGTGTGGTCGTGAAGAGCGAGAGATTAAGAAGGGTTGCAGGGGCAGCAAATGTCGGTGTTGTGCCGCCCACTACCACAGTACGTGTTGACTCTTCATATATTAATAATTGTCCCCTCATGTGCCACTATTATAAACATATGACTTGTATTCATAATTTACCATAACTGCAAGTATCTGGTGTTTATTGTCAAGTCGCATTACGTGCTACGTATTTTAATAACTGAAGACAATGGAATATGAGTATACCAATAGTTGATGTATATATAGGAACGATGTGCATTTAGGCTGTTAGTTTCCAGGTTGGTGTATGTTAACGATGTGTAGTTCGGAAGATGGTCTGTGCATTTTAATGATTTGAAGACAATGTATATATGTTTACGATGTCTAGTGAGCTGGGGAGTTACCAAGTTTTGGTGTTTGTTAACGATCTTTTAGTGTGTATAGATTAAGTTGTTGTTAAATAGTTACAAATTTATTGCAAACAAAATAACGATGAGTAGTTGCAATGATAGTTTCTTAGCTGCTGCAAACATGGTAACTATATATTGTTGGGGATATAGTTCACAGTTGCATTACGTCAACCGACGATATCGGTCGCACGATTATCTATGTAAACTAACCAGATGTAGGTCGATGGGTGAGTTCTCATGCTGATGAATGTATACCAACATTGTGCATCTGGTTTGATACTTTCCTACTCTTTATAAATATTGCATCAATGTGAAGCTGACGAGGAAAGTCCCACGTTCGTGTCTGCACAGCAATCACGAGCAGATATTTGGGTACTTCTCATGTTTGAGTCTGTTTAACAGACTTAAGTGTCCAAGTTAGTGTCTGTATATCATCGATGTATAGTTAGTTAGCTGGGTAGTATCTTAATTAGTGTTTGTATAGTACCAGTGTATTGTTGACTTCGCAATTTCTAAGTTTGTGTCTGAATAGCAAAATTAAGAACACTATGCACTTTAGTAGGTGGTTCCTCAGTTGGTGTCTGTATATCAATGTATAACTGGATGGGGTAAGTTTTAAACTTGTGTCTGTATATCTTCGCTGTATAGTTGTTCTCAAGCTAGTGTCTGTATAGTAGCAATGTTTCGTTAGCTAGATATTAAGTGTGCAAATACCTGTATACATGGAAAGAACACCATACAATCACTCTTAATTATATTCATCACTGAACTGGCTTAGTGAGGGTAGTTAGTGTATTGAATAATAAACACTGCTATTGAGATTTTATACATTTTTAGGTGTGCATAAATTTATTGACCGTACAGCTTGATGAAATTCTGAAATTCTGTTGCATTTGTAGTTCTCTTTGTGATAAAATTTTCTTTAGTCACAGCTGATTTGATAACCAATAAAAAAAATCTTCAGTGCTGATTAAGTTAGATTAATGTGATTTTTTTAAATTTTCTGGTGAGTTTTGTTATTTTGTGAAGAGTTGAGATGATTGAACAGAGTGTAGGCGGTCTGAGCGATGCGAGGAGAGCCGGGGAGTGTGCAAGTCTGCATGTGAGGGAGAGGAGCGTGAGGTGGCTGGAGGCTGTACTGGCCACGGCTGCAGGTGCTGCACCAGGCACCATCCCACCTGTCCTCATACCGCTGCCTGTCCAGGCATCTGTACACACAAGACGGACTGTCGCGTACCTCTCACCTATTACTATTGCTCAGGAGACGATTGTATCTGCTGTCAAGGTAAGTATGCAACATACACAAGTTTGATTGTATTCTATTGTTTCACACCCGAGAACTTTGTGTCTCACTGACAAACTGTTTATTAATGGAAAATTAGCAAATAACTATTTATAGACAGGCCTAATAAGAGAAAATGATCAGGTTATGTACTTTCCTAACAATCATAAACTAAGTGATTTGACTAATGAGCAGATATATACAAAACTACAGTGGCAGAATAGTGATTGAAAGAGCACAAGAAATTACTAGGGAAAATTGTCAACCATGAGCAGGAAGTGGGAATGTTGATCAAATAGTTTCAGGGAGAAAGATTACAGAGAAGACATGTTAGAAAGATTGATGAGTTGTGTTCATGGCAGTGATGATCTTGAAACATTACAATACAAAGTTAACAGTACTCTCTAAAATGATGAACTAGTGTCATTCTGGACGTGTTCTTAAATGTGTGTAAGTTTTGTGTAAGAAGCACGGCATGTGTAAGTGTCAACGTTGCGATGACTGACAAGTGTGATAATATTGAAGAAGTAGGTCAGGGCTGTGTGGTTACACCCTGAGTAGTTAATGTATACATGGTAGAGTGACCAGTTAAAGTGCAAGTGAACACAAGCAATGTTATTGTGGTGGAGAAAGTTGGAAATTATGAGAGACAGGGAAACAAACAGAAAAATGTAGAGACGAACAGACAACAACACACAGAGACAGGAAATTCAGACAGACAGAGACAGAGGAAATTCAGACGGAAAGAGATAGAGGAGAATCAGACAGACAGAGGTAGAGAGAGTAGAAAATAGCAGGGGAGAGGGAAATGTTTGACGAGAGGGAAGAAGAGAGACGAGATTGAAAGAGGAGATGAGAGGGGTGAGAGGTTTGAGAGAGGAAGAGAAGTCACAAGGGTGGAATAGGGGGAGAGATGGTGGAGAGGGAAAAAGAGGAGAGGAGAGAAGAGGGGCGAGATGGGGAGAAAATTGGGGTGGGGGGGGGGTGGAACAATGGAAAGAAGAGGAGATAGGGGAAAGAAAGATGGAAGAGAAATGGGGAAAGAGAGACCTGGGTGCAGCCGAGAACCTGTTAGAGGTTGGCTGCCAGATGGGGAAGGGAGGGAAGAGAGGGTAGAAGGGGAGGGGTAGCAAAATGTAGGTGAGGGGGGAAAGGAAGGAAAGACCTACCAGGGTAAAGTGCCAAACCTTTACGACTATATTGTAAATGGAAGAAGGAAGGATAAAAATTTTGTTCCTCATTCCCTCGCCGGCACTCTGATGGTAATCTAGGGCATGGTGTTTTATCAAATCACCTCATTCTTTGGGGCACACGTGAGGAACACAAACGCGAACAAGCCTGAACGGTCTCCAGGCATATATGCAACTGAAAACTCACACCCCAGAAGTGACTCGAACCCATACTGCCAGGAGCACTCTGCATCTGGCGTACAGGACACCTTAACCACTCAACCAACTTTTGACTACTTTTGTCCAGTCGTGTTGGTCGAGTGGTTAAGGTGTCCTGTACGCCAGATGCAGTGTGCTCCGGGCAGTATGGGATCGAGTCACTTCTGGAGTTTGAGTTTTCAGTTGCATATATGCCTGGAGACCGTTCAGGCTTGTTCGCATTTGCGATCCTCACATATGCCCCATAGAATGAGGTGATTTGATAAAATACCATGCCCATGATTACCATCAGAGTGTCGGCGGGGGGATGGGAAATTAGCCTCGGCTACCATCCTCTTTTGTCCGGTAGTGTTGGTCGAGTGGTTAAGGTGTCCTGTACGCCAGATGCAGAGTGCTCCTGGCAGTATGGGTTCGAGTCACTTCTGGGTGTGAGTTTTCAGTTGCATATATGCCTGGAGACCGTTCAGGCTAGTTCGCATATATATATATATATATATATATATATATATATATATATATATATATATATATATATATATATATATATATATATATATATATATATATATATATATATATATATATATATATATATATATATATATATATATATATATATATATATATATATATATATATATATATATATATATATATATATATATATATATATATATATATATATGCAATTGACGATCACAAAACACTGATCATTTTATGCGGAAAATCCACAGAAAAATATGAAATGAGGTGAACGTTTCGGCTTGTTAAAGCTTTTGTCAACACCAGACTGACCATCAGTCTGGTCAGTCTGGTGTTGACAAAGGCTTTAACAAGCCGAAACGTTCACCTCATTTCATATTTCTCTGTGGATTTTCCGCATATATATATATATATATA
This sequence comes from Procambarus clarkii, assembly GCF_040958095.1. NCBI lineage: Eukaryota > Metazoa > Arthropoda > Malacostraca > Decapoda > Cambaridae > Procambarus > Procambarus clarkii. Next base: position 36,205,657 of record NC_091180.1, on the reverse strand, counting down.
TATATATATATATATATATATATATATATATATATATATATATATATATATATATATATATATATATATATTATATATTATATATTATATATATATATATATATATATATATATATATATATATATATATATATATATATATATATATATATATATATATGTCGTACCTAGTAGCCAGAATGCACTTCTAGGCCTACTATGCAAGGCCCAATTTGCCTAATAAGCCAAGTTTTCATGAATTAATTGTTTTTCGACTACCTAACCTACCTAACCTAACCTAACCTAACTTTTTCGGCTACCTAACCTAACCTAACCTATAGAGATAGGTTAGGTTAGGTTAGGTAGGGTTGGTTAGGTTCGGTCATATACCTACGTTAATTTTAACTCCAATAACAAAAAATTGACCTCATACATAATGAAATGGGTAGCTTTATTATTTCATAAGAAAAAAATTAGAGAAAATATATTAATTCTTGAAAACTTGGCTTATTAGGCAAATTGGACCTTGCATAGTAGGCTGAGAAGTGCGTTCTGGCTACTAGGTACGACATATATATATATATATATATATATATATATATATATATATATATATATATATATATATATATATATATATATGTCGTACCTAGTAGCCAGAACTCACTTTTTGGCCTACTATTCAAGGTCCGATTTGCCTAATAAGCCAAGTTTTCCTGAATTAATATATTTTTTCTAATTTTTTTCTTATGAAATGATAAAGCTACCCATTTCATTATGTATGAGGTCAATTTTTTTTTATTGTAGTTAAAATTAACGTAGATATATGACCGAACCTAACCAACCCTACCTAACCTAACCTAACCTATCTTCATAGGTTAGGTTGGGTTAGGTTGCCGAAAAAGGTAGGTTAGGTTAGGTTAAGTAGGTTAGGTAGTCTAAAAAACATTAATTCATGAAAACTTGGCTTATTAGGCAAATCGGGCCTTGCATAGTAGGCTGAGAAGTGCGTTCTGGCTATTAGGTACGACATATATATATATATATATATATATATATATATATATATATATATATATATATATATATATATGTTGTACCTAGTAGCCAGAACGTCGTACTCGGCCTACTATGCAAGGCCCGATTTGCCTTATAAGCCAAGTTTTCTTGAATTTATATATTTTTCTTATTTTTTTCTTATGAAATGGTAAATCTGTCCATTTCATTATTTATATGTTAATTTGTTGAAATTTGAGTTAAAACTAACGTAGATATTTGACCGAAACTAACCAACCCTACCTAACCTAACCTACCCTATCTTAACCTAACCTAAACTAACATAACTAAATCAATAATTTATGTTCCTAATATAATATAATATTAATATTTAAAATAAACCAATATGAAACAATTCATTGAAAATAAAGAAAATCACTTGGCCTATTAGGCAAATCGGGCTTTGCATAGTAGGCCGAGAAGTGCGTTCTGGCTATATAACGCCTCAGAAGGGATGTTTGGATCCCCTTCAATACAGTTTCTATGTTCTTCTCTGCTACCACTCTCTTCCTTTGTGTTTTGTTGTGATTTATTAAATATATAATGGTTGAAGATGTACATTAACGGGCACAACCTCAACCACTGCAACAGGTACATTAACACCTACAACTGGCACCCCATCAACCACTGCAACTGGCACCCCATCAACCACTGCATCGCGTACAACATCAACCACTGCAACTGGCACCACATCAACCACTGTAACGGGTTCAAAATCAAGCACTGCAACAGGTACAACATCGACCACTTCAACTGGTACAGGATCAACTACTACAACAGGTACAACATCAGCCACTGCAACAGGTACAACATCGGCCACTGCAACAGGTACAACATCAGCCACTGCAACAGGTACAACATCAGCCACTGCAACAGGTACAACATCAGCCACTGCAACTGGTTCAACATCAGCCACTGCAACTGGTACAACATCAGCCACTGCAACTGGTACAACATCGGCCACTGCAACAGGTACAACATCAACCACTGCAACAGGTACAGGATCAACCACTGCAACAGGTACAGGATCAACCACTGCAACAGGTACAATATCAACCACTGCAACAGGTACAGGATCAACCACTGCAACAGGTACAATATCAACCACTGCAACAGGTACAGGATCAACCACTGCAACAGGTACAGGATCAACCACTGCAACAGGTACAGGATCAACCACTGCAACAGGTACATTAACACCTACAACTGGCACCCCATCAACCACTGCAACTGGCACCCCATCAACCACTGCATCGCGTACAACATCAACCACTGCAACTGGCACCACATCAACCACTGTAACGGGTTCAACATCAAGCACTGCAACAGGTACAGGATCAACCACTGCAACAGGTACAACATCAGCCACTGCAACAGGTACAGGATCAACTACTGCAACAGGTACAGGATCAACCACTGCAACAGGTACAATATCAACCACTGCAACAGGTACAGGATCAACCACTGCTACAGGTACAGGATCAACCACTGCAACAGGTACAGGATCAACCACTGCAACGGGTACAACATCAACCACTGGCACACCATTAACCACCTCCACAACCACAACATCAACTACCACTTCCTCAACCACCACATCAATTACCACCTCGACAACCACAACATCAACTACCACCTCCACAACCACCACATCAACTACCACCTCCTCAACCACAACATCAACTACCACCTCCACAACCACCACATCAACTACCACCTCCTCAACCACTACATCAACTACCACCTCCACAACCACAACATCAACTACCACCTCCACAACCAGCACATCAACTAGCACCTCCACAACCACAACATCAACTACCACCTCCACAACCACCACATCAACTACCACCTCCACAACATCAACAACCACCTCCACAACCACAACATCAACTACCACCTCCACAACCACCACATCAACTACCACCTCCACAACCACCTTATCAACTACCACCTCCACAACCACCACATCAACTACCACCTCCACAACCACCACATCAACTACCACCTCCACAACCACAACATCCACTACCACCTCCACAACCACCACATCAACTACCACCTCCACAACCACCACATCAACTACCACCTCCACAACCACAACATCAACTACCACCTCCACAACCACAACATCAACTACCACCTCCACAACCACCACATCAACTACCACCTCTACAACCACCACATCAACAACCACTTCCACAACCACAACATCAACAACCACAACATCAACTACTACATCAACATCCACAACGTCAACTACTACGACAACAACAACAACTACTACGACTACTACTACTACTACTACTACTACTACTACTACTACTACTACTACTACTACTACTACTACCACCACGAGCACTTCTACAACATCAACCACTACAGCTACATAAACTGCCACAACAACAACCACTACAACAACTTAAACTTCCACAAAAACAACCACACTCAACTGCCACACAATAAAAGACCAGAAGATCTAAAGCTTAAATTATATATCCACATTGTGCAAAGAGAATGCCTTACACATATCTGTAGGGGTGCCGTTGTCAGCCTCGCGAGAGCCCGAGGCGCCAGACTTTCCAGACTTGTATATGGCTAAGCACAGCTGGAGGCCGGGGAGCCAGACTTTTTAGACTTGCAGTCACGTATAAGGTTACCCACAGCTCGAGGACTATGATGTTACCCACAGCTCGAGGACTATGATGTTAACCACAGCTCGAGGACTATGATGTTAACCACAGCTCGAGGAATATGATATTAGCCACATTTCGAGGACTATGATGTTAGCCACAACTCGAGGACTATGATGTTAGCCACAGCTCCAGCACTATGAGGTTAACCACAGCCCCAGGACTATGAGGTTAGCCCACATCTCGAGGACTATGAGCCAGATAATCTTGTCCCCTATCGTTTCCTTGTGAAATCCTAAACGTATAAGATGAGGTGAGCCTCCGTGACTTTGTGTTATCCTCAGCAACCGTCTTCTTCAATCATATATTTTAAAACTGTTTCATTCAGTTTTTTGTTCTTTGATAAAATTATAGGTCTAGACATATTATCCTCTCTGTTTTCCTTAGGTTTACAAACTCACTAGAGTCTCCTCCATTAAATAATCATCCTACCTGTTTCTTCCTCAGTAAGTTGCCTCTTCACTACGTTTCCTTTCACTATCTTCCTGGGTACCAAGCGCTTGGCAAACCTTGCGTAAATTCAGAGATAAAACCTAACTTAGCACTTATTTAGATAATTGTTAATGCAAAGTGCCTTATCTAACTATATTGGTTTTAATGGATGAATGTCCTAGCGCTTCGGACTCCGACAGGCCTTCTGGTTGGGGTCTGGTCAACCACCTAGCTGACTGGTATCTTGCAGTGCGATATATAAAACAACCGGGTTGATCAGGAATTCATTTGAGGGTTTAACAAGTTCCAGTTCGAACACCAAGAGGCTCGGCTAGTTATGCCCAACATGTACGGGAGGGTGATGAGAATTCTTGGGTTCTTATTATTATACAAAAAAATATTATTCCTAATGCTCGAATGCTTTTCAACGAAGCTTTTGCATATTTTGTTCTGCCTCCTAGTTTCGCAACGAGATATTTCTGTGACAGTCTTTAACATTTTGTTATATATGTAAACTATTATGCATCTCTCTCGAGCAACATCCTAAGAGTAGACATTTTATGCGGTCTGACTAATTTAGGTGTTTTATTGAGTGTATTTATGCGGTTTAGTAAGAGCTTTACACGCTCTCTCGGTTAGCAATGGGTCTGTCATGACACCTGTCTTAACCAAGTCTAATCTCCGTCGTTATCTTCGTTATTCTCTACAGTCTGGAACAGAATTATAGCTCAAAACGTCGCTGTACTAATTCCTTTCTAGACTCACTCTTGATCAATAGCCCCCACCTGACACCTGATCCCCAGCCCCCAGCTGGCACCTGATCCCCAGTCCCCAGCTGGCACCTGATCCCCAGCCTCCAGCTGGCACCTGATCCCCAGCCTCCAGCTGGCACCTGATCCCCAGCCCCCAGCTGGCACCTGATCCCCCAGCCTCCAGCTGGCACCTGATCCCCAGCCCCCAGCTGGCACCTGATCCCCCAGCCTCCAGCTGGCACCTGATCCCCAGCCCCCAGCTGGCACCTGATCCCCAGCCCTCAGCTGGCACCTGATCCCCAGCCCCCACCTGTCACCTGATCCCCAGTCCCAAGCTGGTCCCTGATCCCCAGCCCCCAGCTGGCACCTGATCCCCCAGCCTCCAGCTGGCACCTGATCCCCAGCCCCCAGCTGGCACCTGATCCCCCAGCCTCCAGCTGGCACCTGATCCCCAGCCCCCAGCTGGCACCTGATCCCCAGCCCTCAGCTGGCACCTGATCCCCAGCCCCCACCTGTCACCTGATCCCCAGTCCCAAGCTGGTCCCTGATCCCCAGCCCCCAGCTGGCACCTGATCCCCAGCCTCCAGCTGGCACCTGATCCCCAGCCCCCAGCTGGCACCTGATCCCCAGCCCTCAGCTGGCACCTGATCCCCAGCCTTCACCTGTCACCTGATCCCCAGTCCCAAGCTGGTCCCTGATCCCCGGCCTCCAGCTGGCACCTGATCCCCAGCCTCCAGCAGGCACCTGATCCCCAGCCCCCAGCTGGCACCTGATCCCATGCCTTCAGCTGGCACCTGATCCCATGCCTTCAGCTAGCACCTGATCCCCAGCCCCTACCCTGATACCCAGCCCACAGGCTGGGACTGTGGGCTCCTGATCCCCAGCCCCCAGCTGGCACCTGATCCCTAGCCCCCAGCTGGAACCTGATCCCCAGCCTCCAGCTGGCACCTGATCCTCAGCCCCTACCCTGATCCCCAGCCCACAGGCTGGGACTGTGGGCACCTGATCCCCAGCCCACAGCTGGCACCTGTTCTCCAGCCCCTACCTGGCTCCTGATCACAAGCCCCAATCTGCCTCCTGATCCATAGCCCTCAGCCAGCCTCTAGCTGACTGCTGATCTCTAAGCCTCACCTGACTTCTGAACACCAGCCCTCAGCTGCCACCTGATCCCCAACGCTCACCTGGCTCCTGATATCCAGCCCTCACCTGGCGCCTGATCCCCAGCCGTCACCTGGTTCCTGATCCCTAAACTTTACCTGGTTTCTGACCTCTATCCAACAGCTGGTACAGGATTCGCAACGCCCCCCCCTAGCTGTCTTTCCTGATCCACAGCCTCCAGCTGGCACCTGATCCCTAGACCCCACCTTACTCCTGATCGCCAGCCTCCAGCTGGCACCTGATCCTCAGCTTCCAGTTGACACCTGATCCTCAGCCTCAAGCTGACACCTGATTTCTAGCCTCCAGCTGGCACCTGATCTCATGCCTCCAGCTGGCACCTGATCCCCAGCCTCCAGCTTGCACCTGATCCCCAGCCTCCAGCTGGCATCTGATCCCCAGCCTCCAGCTGGCATCTGATCCCCAGCCTCCAGCTGGCATCTGATCCCCAGCCCCCAGCTGGCACCTGATCCCCAGCCTCCAGCTGGCATCTGATCCCCAGCCCCCAGATGGCACCTGATCCCATGCCTTCAGCTGGCACCTGATCTCATGCCTCCATCTGGCACCTGATCCCCAGCCTCCAGCTGGCATCTGATCCCCAGCCTTCAGCTGGCATCTGATCCCAAGCCTCCAGCTGGCACCTGATCCCCAGCCTCCAGCTGGCATCTGATCCCCAGCCTCCAGCTGGCACCTGATCCCCAGCCTCCAGCTGGCACCTGATCCCCTGCCTCCGGCTGGCACCTGATCCCCAGCCTCCAGCTCTCACCTGATCCTCAGCCTCCAGCTGGCACCTGATCCTCAGCCTCCAGCTGACACCTGATCCTCAGCCTCCAGCTGACACCTGATCCTCAGCCTCCAGGTGGCACTTGATCCCCAGGCTCCAGCTAGAACCTGATCCCCAGCCTCCAGCTCTCACCTGATCCTCAGCCTCCAGCTGACACTTGATCCTCAGCCTCCAGCTGGCACCTGATCCTCAGCCTCCAGCTTGCACCCGATCCCCAGCCTCCAGATGGCACCTGATCCCCAGCCTCCAGCTGACACTTGATCCTCAGCCTCCAGCTGACACCTGATCCTCAGCCTCCAGCTGGCACCTGATCCTCAGCCTCCAGCTGACACCTGATCCTCAGCCTTCAGATGGCACCTGATGCCAAGCCTCCAGCTGGCACCTGATCCCCAGCCTCCAGCTGGCACCTGATCCCCAGCCTCCAGCTGGCACCTGATCCTCAGCCTCCAGCTGGCACCTGATCCTCAGCCTCCAGCTGACACCTGATCCTCAGCCTCCAGTTGACACCTGATCATCAGCCTCCAGCTGGCACCTGATCCCCAGCCTCCAGCTGGCACCTGATCCCCAGCCTCCAGCTGGCACCTGATCCTCAGCCTCCAGCTGGCACCTGATCCTCACCCTCCAGCTGACACCTGATCCTCAGCCTCCAGCTGGCACCTGATCCTCAGCTTCCAGCTGGTACCTGATCCCCAGCCTTCAGCTGGCACCTGAACCAATGCCTCCAGCTGGCACCTGAACCAATGCCTCCAGCTGGCACCTGGACCCATGCCTCCAGCTGGCACCTGAACCCATGCCTCCAGCTGGCACCTGAACCCATGCCTCCAGCTGGCACCTGAACCCATGCCTCCAGCTGGCACCTGAACCCATGCCTCCAGCTGGCACCTGAACCCATGCCTCCACTTTTTTACTTGCCAACATCTTGGTCCTGATTCCTGGAGCAGTAACGCAAGTGCTAAAGATAACTTTTCCTTCTCATATTGTTCTTGGCGGATACATACCGATTCAACAATCTGTTAACTAACGCCGAATTTTCTAACACGCCTTCACACCAACATATTTCCGGAGCACTCGTTCATGTCCAGATCAGAGACCGGGCCGCGGGGAGGTTGATCCCCGAAATCAACGCAAGGTATATCTTTGCGTATACCATACATAAGTTATGTTTTCCGACTACAAAATCAAGAAATGGAAATATGTCTGTCAGGAAGTTCATCATGTTAGCTATTAATTATCTTTGCATCTGTATCTTGTAATAAATATCTCTAATATGAACAAATAAATATATTAATCTTAGCAAGATATTATTTCAATTGTTATTAAGTAAATAAACAAAGCTGAACATTGCATATCAAAGAAGCTTATTATTTCTAACTCCGTCGTAACCAAGGCATAATTCTTCTGTCTAACCCTAATTGCTAATCCTCGGTGTGTCTCACATTTTTATTGTTTCACATTTTTATTGTTTCACATTTTTATTAAATAAATATTTAATAAAATATGCAAATAAATATTATCACAGCACCATATTACAATAAAAAGTATTAGGTAAATAGAATCTGCTAAACATATTAGTAGTGACCTTTGTCGAGACGGAAGTGAACTACAGCCAGATCCCAAATAACTGGGCAAAACACCTTGGTGAATCCTACCCGGGGAATTCTTACAGAGTTCCTAAGAACCTTCGTGAAACAGCACATTAAGAAGGTATACAAGATACTTAGTGACGCTTGTTCTCAAGTGGCAAAACTTTCATGTTTTCTTTGTCAGTTTTTCTTGTGTTTATCACTTTGGTTTTCGTAAATTGCTTTATATAGTATTATTACTTTTAAATTTTATGTTTAATAAAAAGCATTCACGTCAATCGACTTTAATTCTGTCCTATTCTTGTAAAGATTTGTGAAATGCATTTGTTGTTCTATAGATAAACATAATAATAGGGGGGTACCACCTCTGGTGCAATTATAGGGGCCCACAGCCTCAAAGAAGGGAACACAGAGCATTCAGAGAAAAACTTGCCATTTAACTCTGAATACGTATGAGTGTTCGCTTTTCCTACCACCCCCCTTTTTTATTGTGTACACTTTATTATGCAAGATTATACAGTTACATATCTGATTTTATACAAAAAATAAACATTGAGAGGACACAAGAAAAAGTTCGCTTCCTAGAGGCTGTAGATTTCCTCGAACTCCTCCGACGTCGGGCAGGAACCGAGGATGCAGCGGGCATTTCCCTTCTGGATTGCGACACTGAGGCGCTGAGAGAGTAAATTTGCCGTTCAAGGGTCTCTTGTAGTGTCAATGAGCTTGGAACCAAGATCCTTAAGAATCCTTCTAGCACTCTCTCCCCATGGGCCTCGGGTCTCAGACCCTATTGGCACGAAGTTGTACCGACGATCTAATTGCCTGTACTTGGCTGACTTGTGTCCTGGTCTGTGTGTCGCCGCGCCTCCTGCTTGGCCGGCAGAGAGGTTGATGTATGTGGTTGCCAGGGTGGATACACAAGTATAGTCCCATGCCAACTGTCTGCCACCCTTCCACGGGCGCAGTGTGATTCCGTCTGGTCGGCCGGCAAAGTTAACAGAGTCACGGTTCAGCAGGTTGCGGGGGGCTCTCTCTCCGCTGGACACTGAGCAGAGGCAAGGCTTGTTTTAATGATTTCATTGACTTCGTCGTGTCTAGTGAGCCAACCACCAGATTTTCCACAGTGTAGGCCATGCAATCCATATTCGTCAGCATCTGTCTCGCCACAAATGCACCTATGAACAGTGTGGATAGGGGCAGCAAGGCGGAGAGCGACTGCAATATGGAGCTCCTGCGGATCAAGACATGTGCCTGTCGCAGACATAGGGACTGCCAAAAGGAAGTCCCCTGCATGGGGAGATTGCACAGCTGTGAGGCGTGCAGGATAACTGGGCGTTGTTGTTGCCTCCAGCAAAGCTGTGGCTTCTATATCTACAATGGGGCTGTCCCAACTGGATTGTTTCTTGGCTTTCGGCATGGCTGGTCTGAGTGCTGGGTCTGCCATGGCACCCCATTTCGTGTCGTATTCCATGTAGTGGGGGTCCTGTATTCCCGCTACATCACTCAGGGTGTCAGGTAGAATTTCCTTAACCAGGTCATCTGATGCTGAGGAGGAAGACAGGAAGGCTGGGACAGCACTTTGGGTGGCGGTGCGGACACCCAAGCCACCGAGCCTGACAGAAAGAGTGGCTTGTTTCCACTGGCATTCGTTGAAGGAGAGGTTAACAACTTTTTCTAGCAAAGTCTTCAGTAAGACGTCATACTCTTCAAGCTTTCGGTTGTCGTATGATGGGGCGCACCTCAGAAAGTAGGTTAGCCTCGGAAGGGATAGGCATTTGGTGAGGAGATATAAAGCATCGTGGGTATCGATGTCACCTATTCTGTCTTCCATCCTCCTAAATTTTGTGATTTTCTTGTCAAGGATCTCCTCAATGGCGTTAGACCCGAGGGGGGCTCCAAGGAGGGTGCTGTTCTCAGCCCTAATGACATGGGCTCCAGGCAAAGCAGACCTTATTCTAATAATTATCTTAAAATTATTATTAATACTTATTATTAACATAATTATGTTAATTATAAATATGTTATGTTAACATAATAAACTTATTACTAACATAATAATTATCTTAAAAAATTATATAATATTTATAACCCCTGTTCTGCTGATGAGAGTGCTTTTGTAGCTCTTCACTTTTGTATTACAGGTCAAAAAGTCGTGATAATTTTTATTTTGAATTGTCTTTGTGCGATGTAAAAATTGCATATAAGTTTTATATGAAAAATAATGGTTTCTCCAATGGTTTCGTTGAAGACATCATAAGAAGGAAAGTGAAACGCCATGCAACCTCTGAAGAGACAACTAACACAACACCTATACACCCTATTAAACTATTTTACAGGAACTTCTTTTCCACAGCTCATAAAACGGAGGAAAGGGTCCTGAAAGATATTGTTAATAGGAACGTTATCCCTACAGACAAAAATCAGAAGATAAAATTGACGATTTACTATAAAACCAAGAAAACGGCCAACCTACTAAGGAGAAACTCTCCAGACACAAAGCAGAACGCTTTAAAAGAGACCAACGTCGTCTATGCCTTCAAATGCCCCCCTCTTGGGAACTGTAAGCCTAAAAAAACTCAGTATATAGGCAAGACAACAACATCTCTTTCCAGGCGATTAACGATGCATAAGCAACAGGGCTCCATTAAGGAACATATAATCTCTTCCCACAACCAAACCATCACCAGAGAAATCTTAGCAAACAACACAGAAATCATCGATAGATACAGCGATAGCAGGCGGCTCGACATCTGCGAGGCAATACACATCAAGAAGTCAACACCAGCAATCAACAGCCAATTAATGCACAACTATATTCTACCCACTTCAAGACTCTGCTCCAATATAGAAGCATCAAGAGATATGGGCCAATAGGCCCTCTGCAATTACTTCCATTCATACCTTCAATACCCATTGTTTCGTGTTCTATCCTATGTTGAAAGTTTTGTTCACCTCATTCAAAACTGTTGTAACATATCACCTCACTCAAAATGAGGGTATAAAATGAAAAATGAAAGCTGTTTAAATCATAGCATAAGTAAGAACTCTGTTTAGTGTTTGCAGGTAATAGTTGTGTGTGTGTAAACTAAAAGTCTTTGAAAATGTAATAAGTTATTACGAAACGCGTTCAAGTGTCGCGTCAGACTAGAAATAAAAATTAATTTTGGAGAATTGATTTTTCAATTACCATCAACAGTGAAAAGAAACATAAGAAAGGTCGAGAAAATTCGTGTTAGAATTATTAATCTTACTTTTTCGGTCATATTTAATAATATATGTCTACAGGAAAGACATCTACCAAAATATACAAATATATATATATATATATATATATATATATATATATATATATATATATATATATATATATATATATATATATATATATATATATATGTATATATGTATGTCGTACCTAGTAGCCAGAACTCACTTCTCAGCCTACTATGCAAGGCCCGATTTGCCTAATAAGCCAAGTTTTCATGAATTAATTGTTCTTCGACTACCTAACCTACCTAACCTAACCTAACCTAACCTAACTTTTTCGGCTACCTAACCTAACCTAACCTATAGAGATAGGTTATGTTAGGTTAGGTAGGGTTGGTTAGGTTCGGTCATATATCTATGTTAATTTTAACTCCAATAAAAAAAAATTGACCTCATACATAATGAAATGGGTAGCTTTATCATTTCACAAGAAAAAAAATTAGAGAAAATATATTAATTCAGGAAAACTTGGCTTATTAGGCAAATCGGGCCTCGCATAGTAGACCGAGAAGTGCGTTCTGGCTACTAGGTACGACATATATATATATATATATATATATATATATATATATATATATATATATATATATATATATATATATATATATATATATATATATATATATATATATATATGCAGAATAACCACATGTGAAATATAGAAAATACTTAACGCGTTTTCGGCTAATTCGCCTTCATCAGAACAAAGTAGAATGAAGATCTGATTGCTGATCAGACCTCTATATCCGCCTGGGCAGATCATCTGACCACCAAAAATAAGCGGAGGAAAGGAATTATAAGAAAGAAGGTAACTGCAGAAGGCCTATTGGCCCATAAGAGGCAGCTCCTATTAATATCTCCAAGTGCCATACGTGTTAAATTATTGCTATATTGTTTTGACGTGCTATATTGAGGCTTAAATAGGGATCCAACTTATACATACCGGGGCTCACATTGAGGCTGATGTTACAATGTTTGATCAGAGCAGACTCGATCACGTTTCGTTCAACAAAATCCTTATTTTTAACAATACATTTTGCCCCTGTGAATTCGATAGAATGATTACATAAACTCGAATGTAAATACAATGCACTGGATTGCTGGGCTGTACGAATAGCATATGAATGCTGTTTTAAACGCGAGGAAAGAGATTTACCTGTCTGGCCGATGTAAACACATGCACACTCATTACAAGGGATGGAATACACACAACCTGCTACAGACGAGGGCGAGTTCATAATTAACATGGACTTAACTGTATTATCATTTTTGAACACTAGATTAATATTAAGGTTCTTCAGAGCTGGGGCAAGATTTACTAGACCTTCAGAATACCAACGAATTTTTCAGTTCTGGTTTAGACTTAGTAGTCTGTTTTAGAAAGTCCTTTTTGCTTGACCAAACGCAAGATCCAAGATCGATTTTGGGTATTTTAACTTCTTCCCAATTTCAAATATATTTGCTATTTCTTCATCGAAAAATTCCGGACTGCAAACTCTCAGTGCTCTGAGAAACATACCAGAAAAAACTGCCCGCTTGACCTGAACATGATGATTTGAATAGAAATGTACATACGAGCACACATTGGTAGGTTTCCAATACACATTGAATTTGAAACTCCTACCAATTCTATGAATCATGATGTCTAAAAAAGGCAGAACACCATTCACTTCGTTCTCAATTGTGAATTTAATTGACGGAACCAGCGAATTAATTTGATTGAGAAAATCAGTTTCGTCATGATTAACCGGCCACAGGCACAAAATATCGTCAACGTACCTGTACCAAAGCAAATTTGAGGGTAAAATCCTGGGAAGGATATATGTTTCAAAACATTCCATGTACAGATTGCTCAAAACAGGGGAGAGGGGATTACCCATCGCCATGCCAAATGTTTGTTTATAAAGTGAATCATTAAAGCTGAAATAATTATCTTTAATGCACAATTTTATAAGTTCAATAATGATGTTAGTAGGCAAAGTTAAATTATACCTTGGGAGTAGATCCCGTAAGAATGACAACAGATCATCAACAGGAACCCTAGTGAACAGAGCCGTCACATCAAAACTCACAAGTTTAAAATCATAATTTAATTTCAAACTAGACAACTTGTTAACCAAGTCCAAGTTGTTTGTTATGTGTGAGTTGGAAATGGAACCTACTACTGGAAACAAGACTTAGACAAGCCATTTGGAAAGTCTATATGCCACAGATCCAACAGAACTAATAATAGGTCTTGCAGGATTATTCGGTTTGTGTGTTTTAATAAGCCCATATAGATATGGGAGAGAAAGGGAACGACTTAAAAACTTAGGAATCAACTCCTTATCGTTCTTGAGCACGGTTTTAAGAGTTTTGTTGAAATGAGCAATAACTCTTTCAATAGGGTCACTATTAACAGGTAAGTAAGTGTCTCTGTCCTCCAATAACTGATTCATTTTTTGGACGTAGTCTTCTTTGTCCATGATGACAACAGCATTGAATTTATCAGCTTTAGTGATATGTAGAGAGTTATCTTTTTTGAGGGTTTTGAACGCTCGCATAAACCTCTCTGGACAATTAGGCACAGTACCCTTAAGTAAAGAACCGTACACCATTCCCTTGCAAATATTGATGTCATCAGCTGAAATCTCACTAGATTTCTCCAAATTGCAAAAACTTTTGGCAATATTTACATAATTCACATCTCTACTTTGCTCTGATGAAGGCGAAATAGCCGAAAACGCGTTAAGCATTTTCTATTTTTCACATGTGGTTATTCTGCATACCTGGATCAGTGTTTTTATGATCATTGATAAAAATATATGTATATATATATATATATATATATATATATATATATATATATATATATATATATATATATATATATATATAAATGTCGTACCTAGTAGCCAGAACGCACTTCTCAGCCTACTTTGCAAGGCCCGATTTGCCTAATAAGCCAAGTTTTCATGAATTAATTGTTTTTCGACTACCTAACCTAACCTAACCTAACTTTTTCGGCTACCTAACCTAACCTAACCTATAAAGATAGGTTAGATAGGTTAGGTAGGGTTGGTTAGGTTCGGTCATATATCTACGTTAATTTTAACTCCAATAAAAAAAATTGACCTCATACATAATGAAATAGGTAGATTTATCATTTCATAAGAAAAAAATTAGAGAAAATATATTAATTCAGGAAAACTTGGCTTATTAGGCAAATCGGGCGTTGCATAGTAGGCCGAGAAGTGCATTCTGGCTATTAGGTACGACATATATATATATATATATATATATATATATATATATATATATATATATATATATATATATATATATATATATATATATATATATATATATATTTATATATATATATATATATGTATATTGTAAGGTAGATGTCTTTTGGTTTCAAGAATTTGTAGTCTTCTTACATCCTGAGTTTTGTCTATTATGCAAGTTATAGGCAAAAATTTTTTTAATATTATAATATTAATAATAATAAAAAATAATGATAATAGACAAAATAATATTTAGTTACATAAATGACAAAAGTAAGGATGTAAAAAGATTACAAATGCTTGAAGCCATTCATATAAAAGCTGAACAAACCACAATAAACAAATAACGGAACTATTCACTCTACCCACTTTGAGAGTAAGGACAACATCGGAACACGAAGATGCCAACGTAGACGACAATGCTCAAAACGGCACGCCCACTTCACCTGATTAATCTTTGTACGTGCTTCATCCCTTTTTTCTGTTTTATTCGTCACCATTTACGTCCCCTATTTATGCCCAATTCTTCCTCCCATTACGTCGTACTCCTCACCTATTTGCTCGATGTACCTGACCTCCCAAATGGTATAATTTCAATACGCCCATTACAGTTCCATGCTACAAGAAACTCAAATCCTAAACAAGAATGAACCCATCCCCTTCCAAGGAGGTAGACTAGACCTTACGTTTATTTCAGCCTCCCTCGTAGTCGCAGCAACATGTTCAGTTGAACCCACACTCACAATCGACCATTATGGGGTCCAAATTGATCTAAGTTTGAATCTTCCCACCCCACCTCCACCAGACGCCTAGAACTTCGCTCAAGCAAAATTTGACGGCTCTCAAAACTTCATGTCAGAGTGGCATAGAAACTGTTGTTCCTGAAGACAATACACATCTACACATCAAGATCTTCAATCTTGATCTGGTAGATCAAGATTTTGTAAAAGTAATTCAAGTTGCAGCCAACCACTCAATTCCACTGAAAAAACAGTCCACCAGACACCACAAAGATTACTGGTACTATTGCAAACGTGTCAAAGAACTCAAACATAGACTCAATAGTACTCGGAAGCCGTACGAAAAGCATCCAAGTGACCGCAACTGAATCTTACTTTGTGAGGTCAAGGAACATGTACCTCATGAGCCCATGATAATCAAAGAACAAAAGTGGCTGGAATGGTTTTCACATCTGAATGAACACACAACTCTTGGAGAGACGTGGCAGCAAATCAACAGGGTCAAAGGAAATGAAAACACCAAAAGCCCCACACCCTAAGGATCCTCAACGGGAATCCGAAGTACTTGCTACCAAATTTGCAGACAGAGCAGCCAGTAATCAGCTTCCCCCAGAGGTACTAGCAGCGCAGAAAAGATTATAGGAAGAAAGATGGCACAGAATCCTAACAGCATGTGCAGAAGTCTCTGACACTAATGCCCCTTTCACACTGAATGAGCTCAATCGGGCTAAGATAAACTCCAAATATACATTCCCTGGAGACGACAAAACAGTCAATAAAATGTTTAGAAACCACGGCCTAGAGGGAGACGCTTCATACCTTAGGTTAATTAATTTGGCCTGACCTTCTCATAATAGACCTACAGCTTAGTATAGAGCAGATAGAGGTCCGATCTCAAAATCCAAAGATCCAGCTAATCCACGACCCATCTCTCTCCAAAGCTGTGCAGCCAAGACGGCTGGCAAAATTGCACTCAATAGACTTGAGTGGAATAAGCCTAAACTGCACCAGGACATGAATGCTTGTAGGAAAGGGGTTGGTACAGTGGAATGTTTTACCATTCTGTTAGCCCACCTGAATGACAGACCAGGAATACTGATATTTAAAAGTAATCACACTAACGTGATATGTCAATGAGAAAATCCGTAGGAGCCGTGATGAGGGTTCGAACCTGGAAGTTCGAAGCCTTAAAGGAATCTGGAAGTAGAAGCCACAGAAAACCCTTGTGAGCTCAGTAGTACTCGAGGTTGCAATCCTTTTGACCATGCCTTTCTTAGTTGACTAGGGCGTGTTCAAATCACAGCCGCGTCCAACAGCGTGATTAACTAGACCTCTTACCGCAGGAGGCTTGGTGAGAGACCGGCCCCTTGGGGACGTTTATCCTAGGAGCATCCGAAATAAAAGGTAATTGCAAGGCAAGGTAACGCTTCCCAGGGGGGCATAGATTTCCCAAAGTTAATTGCCATTACTACTGTCTGTGTTAAGTGACTTCCCACTGTTGCCTACTGTAAATATTTAGTTTCTCTTTTGGTTTTTCAAGAATCAAATGACTGTCGTTAAGGCGGATTAGCATACAATGAACTTGAATCAATGTGGAGCTCATCATTCACTCTACACCTTGATGAAGAAGGATATCCTTAATTTGTTTCTTATCAAGTGCACGTAGCATCTTGTACTTGGCCTGTTCTCATGCATGTGACGAATTGCCTTCCAACATCGAGTTCATGATAAGAGGGAGCTACAGCTAGTTCCACAGATCTTCATTAAGGATAGAAAGTTATCTAGAAATTTGCAGATTGAAATGATGGGAAAGATCCCTTACAGTTAATACCTTTGTCAGGAACACGATGGTTGGCAAAGATCGGAAGTGTAAAGCGGCTTTTACACTGGTGGGATTCTTTAACAACTCATTACCAAATCTCTTCTTCCTCTTGTGATAAATATGTTGCAAGGCAACTATTTCAATGTACTCTGATCCCGCAAATAAGCTATATTTCACATTTCTCAAACCAATCCTAAATGACTTTGAAGGGATGAATTTACTTTATCAAGATGAAGCAGATCAGTGTTGCCTTTACACCTGACCAAGAGTGAAGAAAACTTCACTCTTGGAATGCTCAGATAAGTCGTGCATCCTTATCAGGCAAAGCTTCATGTTAATTTGGACTTCAATTCCATATATCTGCCCCTGGAGAAAGTGAACATTAGTTACGAATTTTCAACAGTAACAGACCAAACAATTTCATAACCCAGGAAAAGTTTCAAAATATTCAAGAAAGATGCCATAATTTTTTAGTGAAAGCAGCAGAGAGCTTCATTCTCGTATTCCTAGAGATGCTGAAACTTTCAAAAAGATGAAAAATCTGTCACCTAGAATATGCCTTAGCCACACACGGCCACCATTTTCAGAACTACATTCGTACTAGCTGACCATTCTAAGCTTAGTGAAACTGAAAGTCAGTGTCGCCTACTGTTAACCATTGACTGGGCCATCATTTGTTAGGGACAAATTCTAACATCTGGATCGTCATTTTGGACATAGGCAATAACTGTCAAGAACGTTGCTGGCGAGCCCATACTGATTGGTCTCGCTGAGTTTGCATTGCAAATATACAGTTTACCCATCAGTAATGCCCTGGTTGAACGGATATTTTCGGGAGTAACATCTGTGAAAACTAAAGTGAGAAATCGAATGAGACTTGAGCTTTTGACATCAATAATGAAACTCAAAACATATCTTGAAGAAAATGGAACTTGTTGCTCATCATTTGAACCACTCATGTCAATGCTTAAATATGAGTCTGCAATATACAAGAACGAGGTTGTGGATGCAGACGAAGATCGTGATAATCTTCAACTGTGAAGACGTGGAAGGACTCTACACTCATTATGCTTTATTCAGCAAATATTTGTAAGATATTTTATTATCATATTTTGTTTATTATATATATGCAGAAATAATATTATTAAAACCATTAAAATCGTGCAGTGTACTCTATGTATTAAAATATATTACTTTGAAAACCGTATCAGTCACTAAACAAAAAACTGGGGAACTCTTATTACAAATTCGGTACTTTAAGACCATCAGTTCGCTACTTTCAGCAATTCGTATCTTACAACCCTGGCTCAGTGCTACGGCAAGGATGGGTCAGGTCACGGAGGCGTCCAGCACGCCTGCCTTGGACTCTTGCTGTTCTTCCTTGGTCATGTATCTGTCAATAAACACATTGCAAAACCTTTGCTGCCCCTTAGTAAATGTTTGTGCTTCAATATGTAGTCCACTGCCAATTCTTTAGAAAACTAAACCAAAATAAGTCTAATTCTGGTACCATTATAAGGCCCAGTTCGGTGTCTTAGTACAATCTCGTTTCATTCCATCTCAACAATAATACCCCTCAATATATCACGTAGTTTAAGCTTTTTGATTTGTATTCTCTAATGCTTTGATGTTTCCTTTACTTCAAGTAATCCATGGAGGAAAATTGTCTATCTCCTCTGTGACCCACTTCCATACTGGTTCTTACCCCTCAGTGTGTGCAGTCCTTACTGATTGTGTATTTTTTACTTGCTTGTCGTTCCTAGTTGAATGTCGTGCATTGTCTCATTGTCTACCACCATTTGCAGTGTGCCCCTTCCCTACTTGCTAATCCATCCCTCACTTGTCCGATCTCTTCATCTGTGTTGCTTCTCGCATCTAACTCGTTGTCAATCCTTGAACTTGTGTCTTCCCACTCTTTCCTCACCTTCCTGATTTCTTCCTTAATATAGTCCTCAAGCACCTGCCTTTGCTTCTCCATCTCAAATTGTATTTGTTGAATTATCTCACTTTTAATTTCGAGGATATAATCCTCCATCCAATCGCACCTGCTCTCAACATATTCCGCTGTCACCTTCTCTAAAATCCTATCCTCCTCTTCCCTGCTTCCGCTTAATCTGGCCGCCCTTCCTGTTTTTGTCATTTTAATATACTACTTTTACCAATGGGCATCCCAATTACCTTGTCTTGCCCTACTAAGAAGGTTAGTGACTATCCAGGTATCTTTTCCAAGGTGTCCTGGCCATCCATGATACTGGCAGGCGTCATAGTACTCCTGGTCACTGTTGGTGTTGGACAAGTGAGAGGTCAATGAGAGGTCAACCCGACACACCCTGTCCCACGAGTCAAAATGTGATACAACACTTATTTCCAAATATTTACATTATTTATTTATTTGACTTCTTATGATTTCAATCAGTTTACCAAATATCCATTCACTTGCATTCACTTTTTCATTCCGATGTTTCATGTTCGCCTCTCCCAAATAATTACGAAACACTGCAGGTCTCATGGCCACAACCCCCCCCACCTCCACTAAGGTTACTATGGCCACTCCACTTCATTCAACACACACACACACACCTAACACCTACATCTAACACACACTTTTGTGTGTGTTAGATGCGAGGGGGAACTGCCTACCTGTAACGATTCGAGAAATAGACCTGGGAGTGGACGTAACACCTAATCTAACTCCTGAGGCACATATAAATTGGATAACGACATTGGCGAACTCTACACTGGCGAAAATTAGAACTTCATTTAAAAATTTAAGTGAGGAGGGTTTTAGGGCGCTTTACACTGCCTACGTGAAACCAGTCTTAGAGTATGCCGCTGTTACCTATCGTACACACAGCTCAGACATCTGTCACCGTATAATTTATATACTCTAGGGGAAAACGGTATATAATTATGATGTCCTAGAGTGTCCCATGATATGGCACAAGACAAGAAAAAACTGATAAATCAGTGTTCACCAGATGGGGTTACAACTATAACAAACATTAACATAGAATGTAATATATTTTCATATAACTCAAAACATATAATATTAAAAGTATTTCAGATGGCAATCACTTAATAAATGGTTACGTAATTAAAAGAAATCTGTCCTCTAGACACAATTAATCTACCTATATACTCAAGACATCAATACTCAACTTATGTAACCCAGACGAGGTCTCGCAGCCAACTGACGGACTCTCGTCGCCACTACCCACAATGCACTCTCTCTCCGCCTCATCCAGGATGAGGGATGGTAAATTAGGACTTTTAATTATTTACAACTAATTGAACAAACAAATGTTCTCAAAATACATAAGAATGCAAATAAAATATAAAAGTTTCTTTCAAATAATATAAGTTACAATGCCACATGCTTAATTACAGTAAATTAACAAATATATGAATATTAAAAGGTGACATCTGGTACTCCCATAACTGAACAGGTCCAGCAATCTAATTCCCCCGAATCTAACAGGTATTAGACATGTGAAGAGCAACCGCGCTCCTGTCTCACTGATATTGCCACACCACATGATAAATTATCAAAATATAATATATATATATATATATATATATATATATATATATATATATATATATTATTAAATATGACCGAAAAAGTAAGATTAATAATTCTAACACGAATTTTCTCAATCTTTCGTACATTACGCTTCACTGTTGGAGGTAAATAAAAAATCAATTCTCCAAAATTCATTTTTATTTCTAGTCTGACGCGACACGGGCGCGTTTCGTAAAACTACATTTTCAAAGACTTTAGTTCACAAATACACAACTGAATAGAACTTACGTATCTCCGATTTTATATCTACATTTGAGTGAGGTGGAAGGGGTGATGTGGCATTAACACAAGACAGAACAAAATGTGGTATTAACATACCACATAAACATACCTGCAGTATATGGCCGGTTTCAAGTTCATGTCATGTCACATGAACTTGAAACCGGCCATATACTGCAGGTATGTTGACGACATTTTTTACACAGGTACCTGATGTCAGACATCTGCAGGAGCTGAAGGAGGCATTTGAGCAGAGTTCCGTGCTGCGTTTCACTTACGAGATGGAAAAGGATGGGAAGCTGCCCTTTCTAGATGTAACAGCCATGGAAAAGGGCGGAGGTTTCCACACTGCAGTCTACACTAAGGAAACAAACATAGGAATGTGATTAAATGCCAACAGCGACTGCCCAGACAGGTACAAGAGGAGTGTTGTTAACGCATATGTCGACCGTGCTCTCAGCCACAGCTCAGAATGGAAGCAAGTCGACGAAGAACTCTGTAGGGTAAGGCAGGTCCTAGTCAATAACGGCTTCTCCAATGGTTTCGTCGAAGACATCATAAGAAGGAAAGTGAAAAGCCATGCAACCTCTGAAGAGACAACTAACACAACACCTATACCCCCTATTAGACTATTTTACAGGAACTTCTTTTCCACAGCTCATAAAACGGAGGAAAGGGTCCTGAAAGATATTGTTAATAGAAACGTTATCCCTACAGACAAAAATCAGAGGATACAACTGACGATTTACTATAAAACCAGAAAAACGGCCAGCCTACTCATGAGAAACTCTCCAGACACAAAACAGAACGCTTTAAAAGAGACTAACGTCGTCTATGCCTTCAAATGCCCACTTGGGGACTGTAAGCTCCAAAAAAAACAGTATATAGGCAAGACAACAACATCTCTTTCTAGGCGTTTAACGATGCATAAGCAACAGGGCTCCATTAAGGAACATATAATCTCTTCCCACAACCAAACCATCGCCAGAGAAATCCTAGTAAACAACACAGAAATCATCGATAGATACAGCGATAGCAGGCGGCTTGACGTTTGCGAGGCACTACACATCAAGAAGTCAACACCAGCAATCAACAGCCAATTATTGCACAACTATATTCTACCCACCTCAAGACTCCGCTCCAATATAGAAGCATCAAGAAATATGGACCAATAGGCTTTCTACAAACACTTCTATTCAATATCCATTGTTTCGTGTTCTGTCTTGTGTTGATAAAATTAATACCCTATTAATACCCTTGTTCTGTCTTGTGTTGATGAAATTAATACCCTATTAATACCACATTTTGTTCTGTCTTGTGTTAATGCCACATCACCCCTTCCACCTCACTCAAATGTAGATATAAAATCGGAGATACGTAAGTTCTATTCAGTTGTGTATTTGTGAACTAAAGTCTTTGAAAATGTAATAAGTTTTACGAAACGCGCTCGTGTCGCGTCAGACTAGAAATAAAAATGAATTTTGGAGAATTGATTTTTGATTTACCTCCAACAGTGAAGCGTAATGTACGAAAGATTGAGAAAATTCGTGTTAGAATTATTAATCTTACCTTTTCGGTCATATTTAATAATATATGTCTACAGGAAAGACTGCTACCAAAATATACTAATATATATATATATATATATATATATATATATATATATATATATATATATATATATATATATATATATATATATATATATATATATATATATATATATATATATATATACATATATAGGTACTGATGAAATGGAACAAAATAAGTTTATTTAAATTTATATACGTATCCAGCTAGGAGTACGTAATAGCCGCGCCATCATGGAGTCCCCACCTGAAGAAACACATAAAGAAACTGGAGAAGGTTCAGAGGTTTGCGACGAGGCTTGTCCCAGAGTTACGAGGGATGGGATATGAAGAGCGTCTGAAGGAACTGAACCTTACGACACTAGAGAAAAGGAGGGAGAGAGGAGATATGATAGGGACATATAAAATACTCAGGGGAATTGACAAAGTGGAAATAGATGAAATGTTCACACGTAATAATAACAGAACGAGGGGACATGGGTGGAAACTGGAAACTCAGATGAGTCACAGAGATGTTAGGAAGTTTTCTTTTAGCGTGAGAGTAGTGGAAAAATGGAATGCACTTGGGGAACAGGTTGTGGAAGCAAATACTATTCATACTTTTAAAACTAGGTATGATAGGGAAATGGGACAGGAGTCATTGCTGTAAACAACCGATAGCTGGAAAAGCGGGATCCAAGAGTCAATGCTCGGTCCTGCAAGCACAAATAGGTGAGTACAAATAGGTGAGTATACACACACACACACACACACTCACGCACACACACACACAAGTGAAAAAAATGCTCAAGGAGCTAAATAAGAACAAAGCAGTTGGTCCAGATGAAGTTTCACCATGGGTTCTGAGAGAATGTGAACCTGAGATCAGCATTCCACTTGATTGATTATAAAAAACTGATTTTTCAGGCATCCCTGTTAACAGGAGTTACAGCTGATGTGTGGAAAAAGGCTAACATAGTCCCAATCTACAAAAGTGGAAGCAGGGAAGACTCCCCTTAATTATAAACCTGTATCATTGACAAGTGTAATAGTCAAAATATTGGAAAAATAATTAAAACTAAATGGGTAGAACACCTGGAGAGAAATGATATAATATCAGACAGACAGTGTTGTTTTCGATCTGGAAGATCCTGTGTATCGAATTTACTCAGTTTCTATGATCGAGCAACAAAGATATTACAGGAAAGAGATGGTTGGGTTGACTGCATCTATCTGGACCTAAAAAAGGCTTTCGATAGAGTTCCACATAAGAGGTTGTTCTGGAAACTGGAAAATATTAGAGGGGTGACAGGTAAGCTTCTAACATGGATGAGAAATTTTCTGACTGATAGAAAAATGAGGGCAGTGATCAGAGGCAATGTATCGGACTGGAGAAATGTCACAAGTGGAGTACCACAGGGTTCAGTTCTTGCACCAGTGATGTTTATTGTCTACATAAATGATCTACTAGTTGGTATGCAGAATTATATGAACATGTTTGCTGATGATGCTAAGATAATAAATAGCGAGGATAAGAAATTTAGATGATTGTCATGCCCTTCACTTCAAGATGACCTGGACAAAATAAGTATATGGAGCACCACTTGGCAAATGGAATTTAATGTTATTAATGCCATGTTATGGAATATGGAATAGGAGAACATACACCCCACACAACCTATATATTATGTGAGAAATCTTTAAAGAATTCTGATAAAGAAAGAGATCTAGAGGTGGTTCTAGATAGAAAACTATCACCTGTGGACTACATAAAGAATATTGTGCGAGGAGCCTATGCCACGCTTTCTAACTTCAGAATTGCTTTTAATTTAATACATGGATAGCGATATACTAAAGAAATTGTTCACGACTTTTGTTAGGCCAAAGCTAGAATATGCAGCGGTTGTGTGGTGCCCATATCTTAAGAAACACATCAACAAACTGGAAAAGGTGCAAAGACACGCAACTAAGTGGCTTCCAGAACTGAAAGGCAAGAGCTACGAGGAGAGGTTAGAGGTATTAAATATGCCAAAACTAAAAGACAAGAAAAAGAGGTGATATGATCACTACATACAAAATAGTAACAGGAATTGATAAAATCGATAGGGAAGATTTCCTGAGACCTGGATCTTTAAGAAAAAGAGGTCATAGATTTAAACTAGCTAAACACATAAGCCGAAGAAATATAAGAAAATTCACTTTCGCAAACAGAGTGGTAAACGGTTGGAACAAGTTAGGTGAGAAGGTGGTGGAGGCCAAGACCGTCAGTAGTTTCAAAGCGTTATATGACAAAGAGTGCTGGGAAGACGGGACACCACGAGAGTAGCTCTCATCCTGTAACTACACATAGGTAAAAACGCTTAAGTAAACCACACACACACACAAGGGAGCCGGTGGCCGAGCGGACAGCATGCTGGACACGTGATTCTGTGGTCCCGGGTTCTGTCCCAGGCGCCTGAGAGAAACGATGGGCAGAGTTTCTTTCACCCTATTCCCCCCTGTTACCTAGCAGTAAATAGGTACCTGGGAGTTAGTCAGCTGTCACGGGCTGCTTCCTGATGTGGGTGTGTGTGTGGTGTGAAAAAAATTGTAGTAGTAGAAACAGTTGATTGACAGTTGAGAGGCGGGCTGAAAGAGCAGAGTTTAACCCCCGGAAGCACAATTAGGTGTGTACACACACACACGCACACACACACACTCTCCCTCATTCTCTCTCCCTTTCTCTTCTTTTTTTTTTAACTAAGACTAGGATTCAAAAGGGATGTCTAATAACATACCTAGTGAAACTGCAATCAAGAGCTGTTATCCTGCCTCAGCTCATCTGAAACCTACACCTAGAACCTCATTTATTTAAGGAGAATATACCTTGAAACTAACACATAGGGAACTATCATGTAAGGAACCTATGGAAGCTAAGTAGAAACCTACTCCCAGAGGCCCTCATATATCATGAACCTGTTATGTGCATCAGAAGGAAAAGTCTTTATTCATCAAAAAACATTAGGTAACAATCATATAAGGAACAGGATGAGCCTGTAGTGCCAGAGTCTTAATGTTATCAGTTGACCTGATATCCCATGTATCAACCTGTTGATCGAACAAGTTCCAGATGCGAGTAAGCCTCTGAATGAATAATCGCTGATGGAGTGATGTTCTTGAGAATGGCACTTCCAGCATGAGACTGTTGAAGGTTGAGAGCCTAGTGTTACGAGTGGGTACTACTGTTACTCCACGGAGTTGGGCCAGGTGCAGAACTTTGAGGATGTTGGCCTTGTACATAACAGTAAGACCAACAACGTCACGACGGTGTTGCAGGCTCTGATGTTCAGACCGTTCCCACCAGACTTGGTCATGACAAGAGATAAGCCTTCTTGCCCGTCTCTCTACTTTGTCCAACAGTCTGACTAAAGATGGGGGGCAGGCGATCCAGGAAAGGGGTGCACACTCTAGATGGGAGCGAACTTGTACTTTATATAAGATTTTGCATCCCTTGCTGTCAAGAAAATGTGAGATGCGCCGTAGAGCTGTAAGTTTCCTGGCTGCCTTTTTAGCTAGGAATAGCACATGGCTCTTCATTGTCACTGAAAAGTCGAACTTCATTCCCAAAATGTCCAATTCATCTGTGACATTTCACAGATGACAATTCTAGGGGTTTGCCCCCCATTTGCAATTCCGTCTGATTCGCCATTTGCAGTCTAGTTATCATCATCGCTTGTGTCTTCTCAGCCGCAAATGTGACCTGCCATCTCCTAACCCGGGTAGAAATTGCTGAAAGTTAGTGATTAATGATTCTTGCAGCAGTTGGCATTTCCTCCTTTCTGTATGTAAAGGTTAGAGTACAGTCATCAGCATAGGCTTGAGCTTTAGGAATGAGATGAAGTAGATCGTTGAAATAAACTTTCCACAGCAGAGGGCCAAGAACACTACCCTGTGGAACGCTGGCACCATTTTAGTGGCTATCGGACTCTGCTCCATTGAGGACAACCCTTAGAGTCCGTTCTTGAAGGTAGTCTTTTAAAAACACTAAGATGGAGCCTGCAATACCTAAAGCTTGAAGCTTCACTAGTAATCCAGAGTGCCAAACCCGATCAAAGGCTCCTGCTATATCTAGAACAACAACTCAGTTGATCTTGGACTCATCCAGTGACTGATGCCACTTGCAGGAGAGATTTAGTAAGAGATCAGCAGCAGATCGGCCTTTTCTAAAACCGTACTGTCGATCACAAATTAGCCGATGACGGTCAAAAAATTATATAATTAGCTGAGCAATTAATGATTCTAGGATCTTGCCAGTAATGGAGAGCAGTGACACTGGTCTGTAGTTAGCAACTACTGAGCGGCTCTTTTTAGTGTGCACTGGAACAACGTTTGCCTTCTTCCATAAGGAGGGCCAATTTCCATGAACTAGGCAGAGTTGGAAGAGGCACGAGAAAGGTGGAGCCAACAAGTCAACGCAGCTGCGAAGTTGTCGTGGACTGACCTTATCTGGCCCCACAGCTTTGCTTGTGTCTAGCGTTTTAAGGAGATGGAGAACTTCATCCTGCTCTATAACCACTTCAGTCCTCCTAGACACAAAGCATGGGGCAAGACGTGGAGGCTGACGTTCAGGATGAGGGACCTGCATATTTGTAGCAAAGTGGTTTGCCACTAGGTCAGCCTTCCGATTGCTGGTTGCCACTGTACCATCTTCTCTGTTTAGAGGCGGGATTGTGTACTCAGATGAGTATCCCTGTCGATCCTTCACCAAAGATCATCAGACCTTGGATCCAATCCTTCCAGATGCAAGTTTTCTTCGAGTTTCGGATTCCCATCTGGATATAGCCCACTTTTGAACTTCTTTCATTATTCGACAAAATTGTCTATGAATGTTTCTGTTAAGAACTGAGGGATGCAGTTTAAATCTCCTCCAGGCCTTGTTTTTGGCTTCAGCTGCCATCTGGCAGCGATATCCAAACCAAGGCTGATCAGTGGGCATGGTCACATACTGCGGTTGAGGGATATGCCTATGCTGGAGGTCCAGTATACGACTGGTGAAAGCGTTTACATGGCTGTTCACGTCCCCCTGGAGCAAGGCATTCCAATCAGTTACTTCAAGCTCTGAACGTAGGGATGGCCAGTTCCCTCTGTCCCAGAGCCAGGTAGTACGAACAGATTTTTCACCTCGATCTGTCGGGATAGCCAGTGTAGTAAAGATAGTCTGGTGGTCTGAAGAACCAACATATCCCATAGGTCTGCAATGAACAATACTTGCAGGAAAGTCAGTTACGACAGGATCGAAGAACGAGCCTGACAAGTGGGTAGGAAAGTTCACAGAATTTTCAAGGTTGAAAACTGCTAAGAGTTCATCAAAATTCCTCTGTATTAGATACTGGTTGAGGTCACCAACTATTATAATGTGGTGACAGTTGTGCTGCATTAGCAGAGTCTAGGTTGTCCATCAGGAAGTTGATCGGGGAAGCACCCTGCCATTGAGGTCTGTACATTGCACATAAGAGAATTGAGGTACCAGGATTTAAGCAAATTTTGAAGAACATAATTTCAAGATGACCAGGGATGACCACGTCAATGGGTTGAGCATGCACAGATTTGCTGATGCACACTG
The DNA here is from genome assembly GCF_040958095.1 of Procambarus clarkii. Taxonomy (NCBI): domain Eukaryota; kingdom Metazoa; phylum Arthropoda; class Malacostraca; order Decapoda; family Cambaridae; genus Procambarus; species Procambarus clarkii. The sequence goes on along the minus strand of NC_091180.1, from coordinate 36,177,150 downwards.
CAACACCCCCAACTTGACCATGCCTATCTCGGCACAACCAGGAGGTATAACCGACAATTGTAGCAAAGTTCTCAGGGGTCCTGTCATCTAGAAATATTTCTAGCACAACAACCACATCAGGGCGATGAGTGTTCACAAAGCTGTGTGTGAGATCGCCAACATTGGTAATGAAGCCCCTGATGTAGGCAGACAATATGCTGATCGATTGACTCCTCATCTCTGCAAGTTGTTTGAGAAGGCAGCTGTGTATGGTGGCAGATCTCGTAGCTGCTGTGCTGGTGGAGTGTAAATCTGCTGTGCTGAGTAAGGCACAATGATACCTTCAGGGATTGGGTATGGATAGTAAGGATGCTGACGAGTACGAGTATGCACCTAAATTTAAATTTTTTTAAATTTTGCCCCGAGGGGCGAGTTTATTGGGCAGCGCCACTCATCTTGTGAGTGAACATACCGCCATAGCAGAATGCACAACACTCCCCAATAGGAAGAAAACCCGCTGGGTTGTTCATCCTGTCACTTGTACCCAGACACAGCTGGGACTTGCTTAACTGTCTCAAGTGAACAGCTCCTCAAACAAGAAGATTAACATTTATCAACCCTTAAAAGCTTACGTTATCTTGCGGGTGCAAAATGGGGAAATCTTTTAAGAACAGTATCAAAATTTGACAAATAGTGTTTTCCTAACTCAAACAATGTGGGGTTTATTATTCTACACATATTCCTAATGTCTCTCAGGTGTCCACATTCACGTAGATAGTGGTCAAGGCGGTGTCCATCACTCTCACCACAGATTCTGCAACTTCGCTGATCAACTGTTGTTTCCATTCCAAATCTCCATGGATATTTGTATCCAAGACGGATTCTCGCTATTACTGATTCTCTCCTTCGTCGTCCTCCTCTTCGGCCATAGTGATTGGGATTGCCAGCTGCAACCATGTTGTACCATCGTACAGATTCACTGGTTTGTGCTTCTATCCTCCTTTCCTCAGTTACCTTGTCACGGTGATGTTGCCTGATAATACCTCTAATTTGTAGTTGAGTCTTGGGTATGAAGTATTCAATATGGTCTCCTTCAGCGCCTTCAGCAGCCAGCACATCTGCTCGTTCATTCCCACATATTCCAACATGGGAGGGGATCCACAGAAACTTGACGACTCTTCCCTGATTGGTAAGTACTCTCACAGCTCTCTTAATTTCAGCGACTATTGCAAGATTTTCTGCCTGATTTTTACTTAGGCTTTGCAGTGCTGCTTTTGAATCGGTGCAAATCACTGCACCATTAGTGTTCCGTTCAAGAAACCTTAACGCCATAACAATGGCAGTTAACTCTGCATGCGTTGAAGAGGCATAGTTCTCAATACGTGCTTTTTCTTCATTTCTGCGTTGGAAAGTATTATCCTTGATTACCGTGTATGCTGCACCAGCCCTGCCATTGATAGGATTAGATGACCCGTCAGTGTAGATTTGATCTAGTTCATCTCCGGCTTCTTTATAAATTTCCTCGAGATACTTGTGCTTCATTTCTTGTCGTATCATGTTGTATTTTTTCATTGCCATTTCATTGATGATGATCTTGCATGAGTCATCCTCCCAGGGAGGTAACCTCTCTACAGGCAGGAGCTCACGGGCTTGCTCAAGCAGGTGAAGCTCTTCAAGGTAGCAGACTGCTCTGTGATGCCATTTTTTGCTTCTCCTGTTTCCCCCTGAAGTTAGCACAGAGCTCAGTTTTTTCTTGGCAATATCATTGTAATGGGAATCTCTGGCTATCCTAATTGCAAGCTTAGCATTCAGCTCCTGAATTCTGCTTTTAACACTGGGAAGGGACAACTCCTCTCGTAGATTAAACGTTTTGGCAGTTCTTGGAACTCCAAGAATGATTGTCATGGCTTCATTTTGAATGCTTTCAAGCCTTTTCATATCGCTTTGGGAGTAGGTGCACAGAACTGGTGCGGCATAGTCTATGACGGAGCGCACATAGGCTGTGTACATCATTTTAAGCACGGCAATAGAGGCTCCATGTCCATTCCAGGTCATAGCTTTCAGTGCCCTGAGTAGACTTTTGCATGTTCCTATGAGTTGATTGAACTCCTCTTTCTTTCCCTTGTTAGAGCCGACAGTGACGCCAAGGTACCGATAGTGGTCAACCCATTCGAGTGTTACACCATTAATTTGCAGTTCTTCATTTGCTCTCCGCTTGTGATGGGAGTATGCCTTCGTCTTGTTTGTGGAGAGAGTGAAACCGAGCTCAATACATTTCCTTCCAAGGAGTTCAATGGACTGTTCAATTTTTCCCAAGGTGGGAGCTTGTATTAGGACATCATCTGCATATCCCACTTGTTGTGTTCCTTCCGGAAAATCAATATTTGCAATGGCGTTCATAAGTACATTGAATAGTGTAGGGCTTAAGACTCCGCCTTGGGGGGTCCCGAGTTCCATATTCATTGTTCTGGAGACTGCTCCATTGAAGCAAACCTTGGCTTTTTTTCCTGTGAGGTAGTCTTCAACCAATTTCATGAGTCTCCCCTTGACACCCATGCATGCAAGCTCGTCCAGGATCGCAATCCCCTGTGCTTTATCGAAGGCTCCTTTGATGTCAACAAATACAGAGTACCTAGCCGTGTCATTAGCCAAGTAATTAACTATACAATTTGCTGTGCTCCGTCCTTTAACAAATCCATTGACCCCCTCCCCTAACCTGCCTATTTTGTGCAACAGTCGGTTTAGGATGATCCTTTCAAGCATCTTGCAAGTGCATGACACGAGGCTGATAGGTCTGTAATTACCAGGGTCATTAGGCTTCGGTATGGGAATAATTATTGCGTGTTTCCATTGTGTGGGCAACACTCCACTTAGGAATGACTTGTTAAACTGGTGGAGTAGTGGATTCCCAGACACTTCACACAGTGCATTGAGTATGTCGTAGGTGACGCCATCTTCACCAGGTGCTGTACTTTTACCCTTTTTCATAGCGCCCCTTACTTCTTGGGCTGTGATTGGTTCCCCATATTCGTCATCACTAGACAGTGCTCTTGTTATCCTAATTCTTCTGTCATCATGTCGCAGGAGCTGTTCCCTGCTGATTTCTGCAGGGAGAGAGGAGGAGGATGCTGCATCACTCCACTTGTGAATTAGTTCCTCAGACTTACCCTGGGGGTCTTTGTGAGCCGCAGGCCGGGCTCTGCCACCCTTATCTAGTATGCACCTAGTCTGGGTATTGGGTATTTCTGAGATTGATCGAAGGTAAGGTCTCAAAACATTTGTTCCTATATACCCAGGACCCCTTTGGTACGACAAGACTCCTCTTGATGACTCTCACTCTCTCTCTCTCACTCAATCTCCCTCTCTCTCTCTCAATTTCTCCCTCTCTCTCTCTCAATCTCTCTCTCACTCAATCTCCCCCTCTCTCTCTCTCTCTCTCTCTCTCTCTCTCTCTCTCTCTCTCTCTCTCTCTCTCTCTCTCTCTCTCTCTCTCTCTCTCTCTCTCTCTCTCTATAGTGCACCATGGGAACCCCTCACCCAAATAGTGCACTATGGGAACCCTTACCCCAATACTACACCGTGGGAACCCTCACCCCAATAGTGAACCATTGGAACCCCTCACGCAAATAGTTCACTACTGAAACCTTCACCCTAATAGTGCACCATGGGAACCTTCACCTCAATAGTGCACCGTGGGAACCTTCACCCCAGTAGTGCATCATTGGAACCCTCACCCCAAAAGTGCACCACGGGAAGCCTCACCCCAATAGTGCACCATGGGAACTCTCTTCCCAATATTGCCCCATGGGAACATAAACCCCAATAATGTACCATTAGAACCCTCACCCTAATAGAGCACCAAGGGAACCTTCACCCCAATAGTGCACCATGGTAACCCTCACATCAATAGTGCATAATGGGAACCCCTCACCCCAATAGTGCACCATAGGAATCCCCACACAACAGTACACCATGGGATCCCTCACCCAATAATGCACCGTTGGAACCCTAACCCCAATAGTGGACCATAGGAACCCTCACCCGAATAGTGCACCATGGGAACCCTCACCTTAATAGTGCACTATGAGAACCCTCACCCCAATAGTGCCTCATGAGAACCCTCACCCAAATAGTGCACCTCGGGAACACTTGCCCCAATCATGAACCATGGGAACCTTCACCTTAATTGTGCACAATGGGAACCCATACCCCCAATAGTGCACCATGGGAACCTTAACCCCAATAGTGCACCATGGGAACCCTCACCCCAATAGTCCACTATGGCAACCCTTACCCCAATATTGCACAATGGAAACCCTCACCTCAATAGTGCACTAATGGAACCCCTCAACCTAACAGTGCACCCCCGGGAACCTTCTCCCCAATAGTGCACCATGGGAACCCTCACTCTAATAGTGCACCATGGGCACCCTCACGCCCGTAGTGCACCATGGGAACCCTCACCATTATAATGCACCATTAGAACCTTTACCCCAATATTGCACAATGGGAACCCTCACCTCACTAGTGCACCATGGGAACCCTCACCCAAATAGTGAACCATGGAAACCTTCATGCCAACAGTACACCATGGGAACCCCTCACCCTATTAGTGAACCGTGGGAATCCTCACCCCAATAGTGCTTCATAGGTAAACTTACTTATATTGTGCACCATTGGAACCTTCACTCCAATAGTGCACAATGGGAACCATCGCCCCAATAGTGCACCATGGGAACCCCTCACCCCAATAGTGCACCATGGATACCTTCATGCCAACAGTACACCATGGGAACCCCTCACCCCATTAGTGAACCGTGGGAACATTCACCATAATGGTGCACCGTTGGAACTATCACCCCAATTGTGCACCATTGAAACTCTCACTCCAAAAGTGCACCGTGAGAACCCCCACCCCAATAGTGCACCATGGGAACCCTCATCCAAATAGTTCACCATTGGAACCTTCACCTCAATAGTGCACCATGGGAACCTTCACCTCAATAGTGCACGATAGAAACCTTCTCCCCAATAGTGCTTCATTGAAATACTTACCCCAATTGTGCACCATTGGAACCCGCACTCTTATAGTGCACCGTGGGAGCCTTCACCCTAATAGTGCACGGAGGGAACCCTCACCCCCAATAGTACACCATGGGAACCCTCTCCCCAATAGTTCACCATGGGATCCTTTGCCCTAATAGTGCACCATGGGAACCCTCACCATAATGGTGCATCGTTGGAACTATCACCCCAATTGTGCACCATTGGAACCCCTCAATTCAATAGTGCACCGTTTGAACCCTCACCCAAATCGTGCACCAAGGGAACCTTCCCCCTTTAGTGCACCATGGGAACCCTTACCCCCAATAGTGCACCATGGGAACCCCTCACCCAAATAGTGCACTTTGGGAACCCTCACCCTAATAGTGCACCGTGGGAGCCCTCACCGCAATAGTGCACCATGGGAACCTTCTTCCCAATAGTGCACCATGGGAACCTTCTTCCCAATAGTGCACCATGGGAACCCTAACAACAATAGTGCACCATGGAAACCTTCACCCTAATAGTGCCCAACGGGAACCTTCACCCCAAAAGTGCACCATGTGAACCCTCACCCCAATAGTCCACCATGGGGACCCTAACAACAATAGTGCACCATGGAAACCCTCACCCCAATAGTGCACATTGGGAACCCTCACCCCCAATAGTGCACCGTGAGAACCCTCACCGTAATGGTGCACCATTGGATCTATCACCCCAATTGTGCACCATTGGAACCCTCACTCCAAAAGTGCCCCATGGGAACCCTCATCCTAATAGTGCACCAAGGGAACCTTCCCCCCAATAGTGCACCATGGGAACCCTCACCCCCAATAGTGCACCATGGGAACACCTCACCCAAGTAATTCACTATGGGAACCCTCACCCCAATATTGCACCATGGGAACCCTCACCCCAATATTGCACCATGGGAACCCTCACCTCAATAGTGCACCATTGGAACCCTCACCCCAATAGTGAAGCATGGGAACTCTCACCCCAATAGTGAAGCATGGGAACTCTCACCCCAATAGTGCACCATGGGAACCCTCACCCAAATAGTGCACCATGTCAACCCTTACCCCAATATTGCACAATGGAAACCCTCACCTCAATAGTGCACTAATGGAACCCCTCAACCTAACAGTGCACCCCCGGGAACCTTCTCCCCAATAGTGCACCATGGGAACCCTCACTCTAATAGTGCACCATGGGCACCCTCACGCCCGTAGTGCACCATGGGAACCCTCACCATTATAATGCACCATTAGAACCTTTACCCCAATATTGCACAATGGGAACCCTCACCTCACTAGTGCAGCATGGGAACCCCTCACCCAAATAGTGCACCATGGAAACCTTCATGCCAACAGTACGCCATGGGAACCCCTCACCCTATTAGTGAACCGTGGGAATCCTCACCCCAATAGTGCTTCATAGGTAAACTTACTTATATTGTGCACCATTGGAACCTTCACTCCAATAGTGCACAGTGGGAACCATCGCCCCAATAGTGCACCATGGGAACCCCTCACCCCAATAGTGCACCATGGATACCTTCATGCCAACAGTACACCATGGGAACCCCTCACCCCATTAGTGAACCGTGGGAACATTCACCATAATGGTGCACCGTTGGAACTATCACCCCAATTGTGCACCATTGAAACTCTCACTCCAAAAGTGCACCGTGAGAACCCCCACCCCAATAGTGCACCATGGGAACCCTCACTCTCAACAGTGCACCATGGGAACCCTTCACCCAAATATTTCACCATTGGAACCTTCACCTCAATAGTGCACCATGGGAACCTTCACCTCAATAGTGCACGATAGAAACCTTCTCCCCAATAGTGCACCATGGAAATCCTCACCCAATAGTGCTTCATTGAAATACTTACCCCAATTGTGCACCATTGGAACCCGCACTCTTATAGTGCACCGTGGGAGCCTTCACCCTAATAGTGCACGGAGGGAACCCTCACCCCCAATATTACACCATGGGAACCCTCTCCCCAATAGTTCACCATGGGATCCTTTGCCCTAATAGTGCACCATGGGAACCCTCACCATAATGGTGCATCGTTGGAACTATCACCCCAATTGTGCACCATTGGAACCCCTCAATTCAATAGTGCACCGTTTGAACCCTCACCCAAATCGTGCACCAAGGGAACCTTCCCCCTTTAGTGCACCATGGGAACCCTTACCCCCAATAGTGCACCATGGGAACCCCTCACCCAAATAGTGCACTTTGGGAACCCTCACCCTAATAGTGCACCGTGGGAGCCCTCACCGCAATAGTGCACCATGGGAACCTTCTTCCCAATAGTGCACCATGGGAACCCTAACAACAATAGTGCACCATGGAAACCTTCACCCTAATAGTGCCCAACGGGAACCTTCACCCCAAAAGTGCACCATGTGAACCCTCACCCCAATAGTCCACCATGGGGACCCTAACAACAATAGTGCACCATGGAAACCCTCACCCCAATAGTGCACATTGGGAACCCTCACCCCCAATAGTGCACCGTGAGAACCCTCACCGTAATGGTGCACCATTGGATCTATCACCCCAATTGTGCACCATTGGAACCCTCACTCCAAAAGTGCCCCATGGGAACCCTCATCCTAATAGTGCACCAAGGGAACCTTCCCCCCAATAGTGCACCATGGGAACCCTCACCCCCAATAGTGCACCATGGGAACACCTCACCCAAATAATTCACTATGGGAACCCTCACCCCAATATTGCACCATGGGAACCCTCACTTCAATAGTGCACCATTGGAACCCTCACCCCAATAGTGAAGCATGGGAACTCTCACCCCAATAGTGCACCATGGGAACCCTCTCCCCAATAGTACACCATGGGAACTCGCACCCCAATAGTGCACCATGGGAACCTTAACCCCAATAGTGCATCATTGGAACCCTCACCCCAATATTGCACCAAGGGAACTTTCACCCCAAAAGTGCACCATTGGAGCTCTTGCTCCTGTTGTGCAGCATGTAAACTTTCACCACTGTGGTGCACCATGTGAACTCCGAATCACTTTAACTCTCATCCCATTAAGATCATTCAAGTAATATTACAGATTTCGTCGAGAAAAAGTTTTAATTGCAAATCAAGACTTATTCTTCGAATACAACTTAATATCAGAATTAGGTATACGTCATTGATAGCTAAAGAGAATTTTGAATAAGAGAAAGATTTTACTGAACGTTTCCAAGTGCCTCATATCAACATTATCACGTAAGTCGTCTAGCACCGCTGGACAGCAAATGGATTGAATAACATGTAGGTGAAAGTTGAGACTTGTGTAAGACCAGGCGAAGTAACATATTATTCTGAGTAAATGGTTTGTGAGTAAGTCAGCAAATTCACAAAAATTTAATCTGGAGATGTTATTTATTAGAAAATCTAGATTTTTTAACATTTTATAAAATACCTGATACCAGTGATTCGGTTTGTGAGTTGCCATAAATGTGGACGTACCTGTTTCATTGATTGACACACCACTGTCAAACGATCCCAGGTGAAAAAACTAGTAAATGAATAAATGATTTATATAACGATTGTTCTGAGTATTGTGACAAGAATACTGAAAAAAAATATTTTCATATTGACAATTGGTTCCAATTTTCTCGGAGAGATTTGCCGCGTTTTGATTATATATCACCACGCCACCGGCTGACATACACACACACACACACACACACAAAAATAATGTGTGCACTGTGAAAACAAAAAGAGAATGGAACATTGGTTCGTATGGTCACATATGTGGTACGAATAACATAAGAGCAGATGTTCGTCCATACTCACATTTTTAGATAGAAGTATTGGTGACGGGCTATCTGCCTGGTATCGGAGGGGGGGGAGGGTTGCAATGAAACTTGGTTATTTGAACCAACCTGACACTATCTTACCGTCGAACACGAACCCCAATCACTCCCTAACAGAAAAATGATGGACTCCGGCCCCCACTCTTCTGCTACCGTCGGTCAACCAGCAATGGACACTGGAGTGCTTACAATTATTTGGGAGATCACCTTAGTAAGCGTCTGATTCTGGGAGAGGCGTTCAGCGTCACCTTTATTCAGGGGTACGGCTCACACTGCCTAGTTGTCATGAGTACACACCCACTCTTGAGCCGCCATGACTTCCTGCACTCTCCTTACTGTGGGATGATCTTTCAATCCCCCTTAGTTAGTCTTGTTCCACTATCACCCACGTTATACCCGTGTCTTTCTCTCTCTATCTCTAGCCAGGAAGCCTCACCAGGACAGGAGCAAAGGCCAGCTACCAAAAATAACATTTAATAAAATATTACATACACAATATGCATACAGGAAAAGTTATAAAACAATACAAACTCTTAAGCTGCTATCAACTGAAAACACTCCGATATCGCCTTATGTCTAAAACGAATAATTGTATCAGGCTGCTACTTAAACTTCGGCCTACAACCTTCTGCTCCCTTCATAGCTTTAGGCTCCAATACATGGCACGATAAAAATATTCACTAATTTTCTACTCTACAGAAACCATCAATCTTTCACCTTGCACTGCGCCTTTCATGCCAAAACGCAATCAAGCACTCCCATAAACATCGTGGTCCATATGATCCTCTGTTCCATTACTTGAGGTCCCCTAATATTATCATCATCTGGGTCCTCAAAATATTCTGTAAAGTACTTCTGCAGTTCCTCCAATCAGCTGCAATGAAATCCTTCTTAAATATCAGTGAAGCTCTCTCCAAACGCTTTACTCAACGATGTGTAGCTTCCTCCACTACTCGAAGATTCACTGTTTCTGGAATTTCCAGTCCTCAACTTGAAGTCCTGCACCACCTTGCAGTTCAGCTCCCACTATGAGTTTCAACTCTCACTTGGAGTTCAGTATACACTCCTTCTCTGGTATGAAGTTCTCTCAGACAAACCGTTGTAGTTCTCCCACACAAACGTTGCAGTTCTCCCACACAAACATGCAAATCCATCAGCATGCCATAATAAACGTTTTCCTGACTAAATATAATTAAATGTATTCACGGATAATAAAACTGCTCCATCCGACATCTCTTTAAGCACTATTGCATCGCCACAACGGTCCTCCCCCATCCTGGGTGGGTCCACTTGGGAACATGTCCAGACACGTCGCTGGCCACCTCCACGGTGGCGAGGCTGGGGCTTCCCCCTTCAGTCAGCACTTTACCTTCGGCGAGGGCTGACGTATCACTGTTCCCTCCAGCATGTTCTCTTATCTCTAAGCTCTTATTTGAGTTCACACTCACAATAAAGTAAATGTCCTACATGCATAAACATTTGCAATGATCGCTGGGCTTGAGTCACAGACTTCTGTGACTCAAGTAAGGTCATGACATCCTACTAACCCCACGTCATGTCACCAAAGTACCGACATCTCATATCATGTCACTTATTTACATACTCATCCTCTGCTCATAATTTAAAATTATTCACTGACATTTATTATATATTTAATATATACATCTTTCGTCTGACTTCTCAATCAGGTCCAGATGGCCAAATAACTCTCAGAAAGGTTATTTGTTAGTGTCGCCAAAATCCGGCGACACTAACTCAGGCGCCCTAGTCGCCTAGGGCGCCTAATCTCTTGGTTTTCTCAAACGCCTCCTGTGCTATTCCGTTCCATTCCCATATTTTATTCTTAGACAACAAACTTGTCATAGGGATGGTTACCGTGGAAAAAGTCTTACAAAATTTCCAGTAATATCCGATCATACCTAAGTATCTTAACAACTCTTTCTTCACTTTGGGTACCGGGAAGTTACCGATGGCTTCAACTTTCGTTCTCACTCGAGCAACCTCACCTTGCCCTACCACATATCCTAGGTATTCTAGCGGGCTGTCCCAAACTCAATCTTCGCCAAGTTAATTGTTATGTTGGCCTTCTCTAACCGATTTGTTTTGCCGGTTAGTCTGCTTACGTGCTCTCTCCAGAAGTCTGCAAATACCACAATATCGTCGACGTATACTGCACAATCCATTGCACCTTGCAACACCTGGTTCACAACTCATTGGAAATATGAGCTTGCTCTCAGTGACCCAACTTCTCTCACACCTTGTCTAGGCTGTCCATGTCGGACACCTTCGCTTCATCAGCCCTCTCTACTTACAGTTTCCTCCCTCTGTTTCTTCTTCTTGCATTCCACACGTCAAGAGTTAGACATTTATTGTCTGTATCTCATCTGTCGTCCTCATACTTCGGTTCATCATCCTCATGCTTCAGTCTGTCGCCATCATACCTTAGTCTCTCATTATCATACTCCAGTTTCCTGTCCTCACGCTTCAACTACCGCCATCATACTTCTGTCTCTTGTCATTATGCTTCACTCTCTCGTTTTCACCGACGATTCCTTCTTTCGTCTCCTCACTAATCTGAGACTTCATCTTCTTCGACTTCCACCGAGCCTTCGAATTTCATCTTCTTCACCTTGCTGCATTACCGTCTTCCTCTTCTCCCGTTTCGCGATACAGCACAACTCCAATTCTTCTCCTTCCACTCTTCCTCGTTCCCTCAAGGCTTCCTCAAGTACTGCATTACACTCAACAGCACTCGATCTTACATATCGGTCTACCCCTTCTAGAGTGCTAGTAGGCCTCTCTCCGCACGTACTGTCCCTTATCATTTCCTCTTCTTGGCTATCACTTCTCTTCACTATCTCTTCTTCACGCTTCCAGTGAAATGTGTCAGCTTCTGACATCTCATACAACGCAACTTCATCATCCCTACACTTCTGTTCCTGCGGACAACATGGCACTCTACTCACGTCCTCAGTCTGTCCACTATCTCCTACACCTCTGTTCGGTACATTTATCTCCACTTTCTGACTCAAATTCAGGAGGCTGGGCTCCACTAAGTTCGAACCCTGTTCACATTAGTTCTCTTCGGCAGGGTCATCCTCACCTCTGACCTGATTGATTGATTGATAAAGATTAAGCCACCCAACAGGTGGCACTGCCATGAATAGCCCGCAAACCTAGAACCTCTCCCCGCCTTCCTTTTATAAGCTCGACTCGACCTTTCCCAAACCTTCAGCACGACCTTAACCAAACAACCATGCTATCTCCACGTCGACACTGTCATATCCTCTCTGGTGTCTCCCTCGTCGGCCACCTCTGCTCTCGTCACTACAGAGGCAGGGAACTCAATGACTTGGCTGTCCTCTGACTCACCATTTATGATGCTAGTCAGGTCCACTCTATCAGTTGTCCGATCAGTACCGCGGCCCTTCTGGCACTCTTCTGGCACGGCTTCCGCTATGAGCGTCCGGCAACACCATCGACTCGCACAAGTCATTACCAAAGACTAATTGCACAATGTGAACCATCACCCCAGTAGTGCACTAAGTGAACCATCACCCCAGTAGAGCACTAAGTAAACCATCACCCCAGTAGCGCACAATGTGAACCATCACCCCAGTAGAGCACTAAGTGAACCATCACCCCAGTAGCCCACAATGTGAACCGTCACCCCAGTAGTGCACAATGTGAACCGTCACCCCAGTAGTGCACAATGTGAACCATCACCCCAGTAGTGCACAATGTGAACCATCGCCCCAGTAGTGCACAATATGAACCATCACCCCAGTAGTGCACAATATGAACCATCACCCCAGTAGTGCACAATGTAAACCATCACCCCAGTAGTGCACAATGTGAACCATCGCCCCAGTAGTGCACAATGTGAACCATCGCCCCAGTAGTGCACAATGTGAACCATCGCCCCAGTAGTGCACAATGTGAACCATCGCCCCAGTAGTGCACAATGTGAACCATCGCCCCAGTAGTGCACAATATGAACCATCACCCCAGTAGTGCACAATATGAACCATCACCCCAGTAGTGCACAATGTGAACCGTCACCCCAGTAGTGCACAATGTGAACCATCAACCCAGTAGTGCACAATATGAACCATCACCCCAGTAGTGCACAATATGAACCATCACCCCAGTAGTGCACAATGTGAACCGTCACCCCAGTAGTGCACAATGTGAACCATCACCCCAGTAGTGCACAATGTGAACCATCGCCCCAGTAGTGCACAATATGAACCATCACCCCAGTAGTGCACAATATGAACCATCACCCCAGTAGTGCACAATATGAACCATCACCCCAGTAGTGCACAATGTAAACCATCACCCCAGTAGTGCACAATGTGAACCATCGCCCCAGTAGTGCACAATGTGAACCATCGCCCCAGTAGTGCACAATGTGAACCATCGCCCCAGTAGTGCACAATGTGAACCATCACCCTAGTAGTGCACAATGTGAACCATCACCCCAGTAGTGCACAATGTGAACCATCGCCCCAGTAGTGCACAATGTGAACCATCACCCCAGTAGTGCACAATGTGAACCATCACCCCAGTAGTGCACAATGTGAACCATCACCCCAGTAGTGCACAATGTGAACCGTCACCCCAGTAGTGCACAATGTGAACCATCACCCCAGTAGTGCACAATGTGAACCATCGCCCCAGTAGTGCACAATGTGAACCATCACCCCAGTAGTGCACAATGTGAACCATCACCCCAGTAGTGCACAATGTGAACCGTCACCCCAGTAGTGCACAATGTGAACCATCACCCCAGTAGTGCACAATGTGAACCATCACCCCAGTAGTGCACAATGTGAACCATTACCCCCAGTAGCACACAATATGAACCATCGCCCCAGTAGTGCACAATGTGAACCATCGCCCCAGTAGTGCACAATGTGAACCATCGCCCCAGTAGTGCACAATGTGAACCATCACCCTAGTAGTGCACAATGTGAACCATCGCCCCAGTAGTGCACAATGTGAACCATCACCCCAGTAGTGCACAATTTGAACCATCGCCCCAGTAGTGCACAATGTGAACCATCGCCCCAGTAGTGCACAATGTGAACCATCACCTCAGTAGTGCACAATGTGACCCATCACCTCAGTAGTGCACAATGTGAACCATCACCCCAGTAGTGCACAATATGAACCATCGCCCCAGTAGCGCACAATGTGAACCATCACCTCAGTAGTGCACAATGTGAACCATCACCTCAGTAGTGCACAATGTGAACCATCACCTCAGTAGTGCACAATGTGAACCATCACCTCAGTAGTGCACAATGTGAACCATCACCCCAGTAGTGCACAATAAGAACCATCACCCAGTAGTGCACAATATGAACCATCGCCCCAGTAGTGCACAATGTGAACCATCACCTCAGTAGTGCGCAATGTGAACCATCACCTCAGTAGTGCACAATGTGAACCATCACCTCAGTAGCGCACAATGTGAACCATCACCCCAGTAGCGCACAATGTGAACCATCACCCCAGTAGTGCACAATATGAACCATCGCCCAGTAGTGCACAATATGAACCATCACCTCAGTAGTGCACAATGTGAACCATCACCTCAGTAGTGCACAATGTGGACCATCACCCCAGTAGTGCACAATATGAACCATCGCCCCAGTAGCGCACAATGTGAACCATCACCCTAGTAGTGCACAATGTGAACCATCACCCCAGTAGTGCACAATATGAACCATCGCCCAGTAGTGCACAATGTGAACCATCACCCCAGTGGTGAACAATGTGAACCATCACCCCAGTGGTGAAGAATGCGAACCATCGCCCAGTAGTGCACAATGTGAACCATCACCCCAGTGGTGAACAATGTGAATTATCACCCCAGTAGTGCATAAAGTGAACCATCACCCCAGTGGTGAACACTGTGAATCATCACCTCAGTAGTGCATAAAGTGAACCATCACCCCAGTAGCGCACAATGTGAACCATCACCCCAGTAGTGCATAAAGTGAACCGTCACCCCAGTACCGCACAATGTGAACCATCACCCCAGTAGTGCACAATGTGAGTCATCACCTCAGTAGTGCACAATGCGAACCATCACCCCAGTTGTGCACAATGCGAACCATTGCCCCAGTAGTGCACAATGCGAACCATCGCCCCAGTAGTGCACAATGCAAACCATCGCCCCAGTAGTGCACAATGTGAACCATCGCCCCAGTAGTGCACAATGCAAACCATCGCCCCAGTAGCGCACAATGTGAACCATCACCCCAGTAGCGCACAATGTGAACCATCACCCCAGTAGCGCACAATGTCAACCATCACCCCACTAGTGCACAATGTGAACCATCACCCCAGTAGTGCACAATGTGAACCATCACCCCAGTAGTGCATAAAGTGAACCATCACCCCAGTAGTGCATAAAGTGAACCATCACCCCAGTATTGCATAATGTCAACCATTGTGGAGTAATCCTAGCAGGAAGTAATGTGCTTTTTAATTTTGAATATTTATTTTCTTATATTGTATTTACTTTATAATTTTTTGTTTAATAATTTATATTGAACTATAATTCTAAGTGGACTGTATTTTAGACTCAGCCTGCCAAGTTTCACCTGGATACATAGTGGGGGGTTTGTTAAATGTACACAGCTTATTCCACAATTGGTGGTGATAAATAAACCATATACATTTCTGTTAATTTTATATAATTTTTACCACATATGGTGGTATTGAATGAACTACAATATAATGTGTTAATACTAAAATGTACTGTGTTTATATTAATAAAGAAGAGAGCCCCAGCTGTGATTGTAGTGTGAGAGAGCTGGACCTAGATTCACGAAGCTCCATGTATTTCTTCGTAAGTAGGTTTGCTATGAAGGTTCCTAAGTGCCCGCTAAGAACGCGCCAAAGAGCGATTCAGAGAAGTAAACTTACGAAGATTTCTATGTAGTTCACTTAGGTCTCGCTAGATGTCACTAGGCTTTTAGTTTGGCCAATCAGAGAGAAGGTAACATTTTTTATCTTACAGCTGTAGCCAATCACGACGCTGCCATATCGGAGCTTATCCGTGACCACTTGCGAAATATTGAAGTCGAATTTTCTTATAAAATTAGTATTTTTCGAAGTAAAACAATGTTTTTTCAACTTGTAGAGTCAGCACCGACATTGTAGTATACAAATATGTTACATTTTTTGTTTTCTTACGTAATTCTAAGAGATAGTGTATAGCTCCACTTGTCGCTCCCATGACTTGAGAAGTGATGGTATCTATTTACGTATTTATTTACCTAAATTTACCCAAGGGCCACTAACTATATAGTGGCCTCTAGGAGGACAAAAAGCTAGGGGCTTGTTAAGTCCCGCCCCTTGTCCTAATGATATTTTCTAGCTGGATTTTGGCAGGTACGGCTTCAGCGGGTAGGCGGTTCCATGGGTTTTAACCATCTGAGTAAAAAAAAATCTGTTTTCAGTCCTACTTGAGAGAACATACTCTCCAACACTATATCTGTGATTCTCCTGTTATCAGTGACTTCATACCAAATGGTATGAGGCACTTTGAGCTCTGTAATTACATCATACACTCAGGAATATTGGAAGATATTCTTGTGCTGTACCCAGATTTTGCCAGTGGAGGCTAATAGATCAGCCTTAAGTATTTTGTTCTCTCCTGATTCCATGTATGACTGGCCATCCTGTGAGGTGAGGATGTTGGATGAGCTTGAAGCTGGTTTTTGATCTACACTGTGTGATCCTTCATACAGAATAGGGAAGCAGCACATTGCTGTGTATACCTAATAATGTTAAAAAAATACATTGTTTGAAAGGAGTCTTGTAGAAACTAGTAAGAGTAGTTATAATATAATGTTTCCATGATTCAGTGCTTACCTCTTGTGAAAATTGTGAAGTTATTGTTTAGTCAGCGTTGATTTGTTTTTGTATTGAGGCTGGTATTTTCTCCCCTGATTCCATGTATAACTAACCATCCTGTGAGATGGGAGTATTAGATGAACTTATAGCTAGTTTTTTTATCTACACTGTGTAATCTTCCATATAGAATAGGGTAGCAGCACATTGCTATATATACCTAAGCTTCTTAATACAAAAATATCAGTAATAAAGATTTTAAATTATAGTTTGTGTTATTACCAATATTATCCTTATTAAATTATGTTAACCATGGATCATTAAGATCTCATGTTGATATGTAATACAGTAGTCATATTTCTTTTGAATCATTCATAAAATTCTGCATTATGTCTCAATTTTTCACTTTTTTGGATATATTGTACTGTATAGTACAAAAAGATAGGATAAAAATAAACCAGTAATATATCTTTCATTATATTTTTTATTTAAATAACTGCATCAATATTTTTACAGCAGACAGGATTTGTTTCTCACAGGTGCATTATTTGTTAAAAGAAATTAGGTTTATTGCTACACACAATGGTGCTACATAGCCTTCCCAGCTTGGTGCCTTCTTTTGATAATTACTTACTGATTGTTACACAGCCAAATTGTGTAACAGGAAGAGGTCTTGGACACAAATTTATTCCATGCTAAATGTAGAGGAATCAGCTGAGCATTCCTCAAATAAAATAGGCTGCTTCAGCTTATAAGGTAAATAAAATAAGCATTCTTCAAATAAGTAGCTGCCTCACCTCACTGCCTTTCTGCTACATAGCCTTCCCGGTAATGGTGCCTTCTTTTGATAATTACTTGTTCCACACCCAAGTTGTGTAACAGGAAGAGGTCTTGAACCCCTACTTCCCTCTATCTTCTTTAATAGTCCATATAGTCATAAATATAGGTTTAAGTATTCAATGAGAAGTTTTTACCCTAACTTAACATCATTTGTGCAGGATATTTTTCTTTTATGTCTCACCCAGATTTAATTTCAAAATAAAACCAAACTAAATAAATTAAAAATGAGTATGTATAGCTAAGGTACACCCTTACTACTAGGTGAACAGGGGCATTTGGTGACAGTAAATGATCCCATCACGCAGGGCTCATCACCTTCTCTCATATTTCATGTTCACCAGTGTTTATTTACTTAATAACTACTGGTATAATATCTTGCTATTATAAAACTAATTCTACTATCATAAAAGACATATTTACTTCAAGTTTCAAGCAGAGAATGCATATATAACTAACACGAAGGACTCCTCTTCACGAGATTCGCCAACTAATACTCTTTTGTTATATTAAAATCGATCCCAGTGTTATGTAATAGAGAAAAATTGAGTTATATCCAGTTTACGTAAAGCTACGAGTGCCCGACAGCACACTTAGATCCCGGACCAAACTTACGAAGGTTTTTCGACTTAGTGTAGCTACCTGAATACTGACGTAGCCGCCACGAAGGCGCTAAGAAGGAAAACATTCGTAGCTAAGAAGAAAAACCTTCGTAAGTACCTTCGTGAATCTGGCCCCTGGTCTTTAAACATCAAATTAAGGTATGGCACATATGGTCCAGGGGCCGGATTCAGGAAGGTACTAACGAAGGTTTTTCATCTTAGCTACGAAAGTTTTCCTTCTTAGCGCCTTCGTGGCGGCTACGGCGGTATTCAGGTTGCTACACTAAGTGGAAAAACCTTCGTAAGTTCATTCCGGGATCTAAGTGTGGTTTCGACCACTCGTAGCTTTACGTAAACTGGATATAACTCAATTTTTCTCTACTACATAACACTGGGATCGATTTTAAGATTTTGGAACATAAACAAAAGATTATAAAAATTGAATCTAGTGAAGAGGAGTCCTTCGTGTTAGTTATATATGCATTCTCTGCTTGAAACTTAAAGTAAATATGTCTTTTATGATAGTAGAATTAGTTTTATAATAGCAAGATATTATACCAGTAGTATTTTTTATTCCTTCTTTCAACACAATTTATACCTAATCCCGATTACTATTAAGTTTTAGTCTGTGTTTTTCCCCCACACCTTACCCGAAATGCTATGAGTATTAGTGGCTTTAGATATTGTATGTACTAGCTCTGTCTATAAATCCAACATTATGTTGGATTTAATCAACTGTATGTACTTTTCCTGAATAAAATGTATTTATTATTTATTTTTTAATCAGTAAGTATTAAAAGAAGGCACCAATTAAGCTGGGAAGGCTATGTAGCACCATTGTGTGTAACAATAAACCAAATTTTTTTTTTAACAAATAATGCACCTGTATGGTAAAACAAATCCTGTCAGCTGTAAAAATATTGATGCAGTTATTTAAATGAAAAATATAATGAAAGAAATATTACTGGTTTATTTTTATCCTATCTTTTTGTACTGTACATTATATCCAAGGAAGTGAAAAATTGAGACATAATGCACAATTTAATGAATGATTAGCATGGATTAGCAGTTCAAAAGAAATATGACTATTACATATCAACATGAGATCTTAATGATCCATGGTCAACATGATTTAATAAGGATAATACAGTACCGTATTTGTAATAATACAAACTATAATTTAAAATCTTTATTACTGATTTTTTTATTAAGAAGATTAGGTATACACAGCAATATGCTGCTACCCTATTCAATATGGAATATTACACAGTGTAGATAAAAAATTAGCTATAAGTTTATCTAATTCTTCCATCTCACAGGATGGTTAGACATACTGTACATGGAATCAATTTAGAAAATACCAGCCTCAATACAAAAAACAAATCAACTCTGACTAAACAACTCTTCGCGATTTTCACAAGAGGTAAGCACTAAATCATGGAAACATTATATTACAATTACTCTTACAAGTTTCTACAAGACTCCTCTCAAA
The DNA here is from genome assembly GCF_040958095.1 of Procambarus clarkii. Classification (NCBI taxonomy): domain Eukaryota; kingdom Metazoa; phylum Arthropoda; class Malacostraca; order Decapoda; family Cambaridae; genus Procambarus; species Procambarus clarkii. Next base: position 36,157,473 of record NC_091180.1, on the reverse strand, counting down.
CAATGTATTTTTAAACATGTTTAGGTATACACAGCAATGTGCTGCTTTCCTATTCTGTATAAAGGACCACACAGTGTAGATCAAAAACCAGCTACAAGCTCATCCAACATCCTCACCTCACAGGATGGCCAGTCATACATGGAATTAGGAGAGAACAAAATACTTAATGCTGATCTATTAGCCTCCACTGGCAAAATCTGGGTACAGCACAAGAATATCTTCCAATATTCCTGAGTGTATGAAGTAATTACAGAGCTCAAAATACCTCATACCATTTGGTATGAAGTCACTGATAACAGGGAAATCACAGATATAGTGTTGGAGAGTATGTTCTCTCAAGTAGGACTGAAAACAGATGTTTTTTTCCACCAAGAGGGCTATAAACCCATGGAACCACTTACCCGCTGAAGCCGTAAATGCCAAATTCCAGCTAAAAAATATCATTAAGACAATTGGTGGGCCCTTTAACAAGCCGCCGGTTTTCTGTCCTCTTCGAGGCCACTAGATAGTTAGTGGCCCTTGGGTAAATTCAGTAAATATATACAATAATTGTCAGCGCATCTTCCGAGCAACAAGGACAGCTACACAGTATCTCTTAGAATTACGTAGGTAAACAACAAATGTAACATATTTGTTTACTACAATGTCGGTGCTGGCTGTAGAAGTTGAAAAAACATTGTTTTACTTCGAAATATACTAATTTTATAAGAAAATTCGACGTAAATAGGCCGCAGTAGAGCTCCGATAAGCCAGCGCTAAATCTTCTAAATCTTCAATATGAAGAATGTTGCTGCTCTCTGATTGGCCAAACAAAACCCAGTAGTGACCTCTATCGGCACGCAGGTAAACCAACAAATTCCTTCCTAAGTGGATGTTATTGAGTTGCACCTAAGCATCTTCTTAGGGCACACTTAGGAACCTTCGTAGCAAACCCACTTACGAAGAAATACACAGACCTTCCTGAATCTAGGTCCAGGTCCTGGGCCATGTAAGAGCGTCTGGCACTGAGAAATGGCGGCTGGCTCTGTTATAACGTCTGTTAGCCAGCCAGTGCATGCAAGATGTCACAGGCTATGTATGTGGGGAAATCTGGTTCTAGTTTAATACTAATAAAATGTATAATTCTATAAACGCAAAATAAAGATTAAATCTAAGATAGCTCGAAGGACCAGAATGCTTTGTTAAATGAGAGAACCAGTGACTTATGGATCTCTAAGATTATATGTAATTATGTTCTATTAAGCAATGACTGTAAATTCTATGCATACTAGAACCAGCTTCCCATGACACATTTTGGGGTGGGGGTCTTCTATGAGGTTAGTCTATGTGTAACATATATTGTGTAATAATAATAATGATAATATGCACACACATAGAAAATGATAAATAAAAGGTAATGCAAAAAAATACTACTGCATATTAAAATTCAAATCATGTATCTGATAAATATGCGATAATTAGAAATGCTTGACTCTCAGTAATTAAATTCTACTATCTACAATGAAAACTATTTAATCTCTGCTGTGACAGAGGGACGTAGGTGTAGTCCAATCTCTACAATAGTCTGGAAACAGCTTGAGATAGTTATACTTGGAACATGTGAGTATATGGCAGTCACACGCTTCCTCAGTGGTGTTGCACCAAGGTGGGGTATATTTTATCGGCTGCAGCATTACGACAGGACACCTACATGAACATATTTAAGAGCTCGTTAAATAGATCAAAAGAGGTAAAAATGCCTGCCGAACTGGTGTCCGTGATTCTGGAAAGCTGCATTCTCAATCTGAAGCCCGATGATGTACGGATGCTTGCTAGATTGTAAGATTTGTAGGGACCGCTTCGGAACACCGTACTGCTAGTTGATCGAAATTGGCGAGTCTCCTTCCTTCCGAAAATCGCGCATGCGCATAGCTCCTAGTAGGGGCTCGAGCATAAATTATATTTATTTATTAAAGCTATATAGGTAAGGAAGTGTTTATGAATACTTTGTGTGGTGATGTTTAATTCTCACAGTGCAGGTCAGTTAATTAATGTAGACTGCACAAATAAAACGAAAATCTTTTGGAGGTGGAAATGATTTTAGATTATGATATTATTTACTAGAACAGCTATCAAGTTGGGTAAAGGAATTCCAGTAAACTTTTGTATACTAAATAAAGTAAACCTATTAGTAAATAATTATCCTTAATAAAGGAAAGTAAATGGTTAGAATTCTATTAGATCTACAGATATGTGGAAATTTATTCTCAGTGGGTGACTGACGTAGCACTGCACAATTCTAGGAGAAATTACATGATGTTCCACATCCTAATGCAATGAATTCTGTGATATTAAACTACGAATTAGTAGTGTTAATTAATTATAACAATTAGTACAGGAAATACATCCCATTGTACTAAGGATTAGTAAATGAGTATTAAATAATAATGAAGCCTAATACAGGAAATACATCCTATTGTATTAGGGATGAGAATAATTGCTGGAAATTTCCAACAATGTATGTGGCTAGCTCTACTGATGTCCCATGATGATGATGTCCTACTTAAGATGACAGGGTTACTGTCATATGAATGGGCCATAACAATGGCACTAACATATAAAGTATAGGTGTGACTGGTGAAAATAAGTGTAATAATGAGTAAAGGCTAGGCTTACCCTATTTTTGGGCTGTTTCTGCTAATAACCGGCTTACCTATCTAATAGTTAATAGTGATCACTGATTAAAACATGTGGGGAAACAACTTATTAAAATAAAACATGTGGGGATAGAAGGGTACTTAGCTCTTCCCAATGTTAATGAGATCTCTGTGGCTTAATCATGGTTGGGAGATCAGTTTTGCGACCTTTGACATGGGCGTATCGGATCTCAGGGAACCGTTCTCTGTTTGTTTGGGCACACAAACTCCATGACTGGGTGCCTCAGGAGAGGCGTCTCTCTCGGTTCCAATATTCGCTGACTTTATTTCACAATAGCAAGGTAGCCTGTAGTTTTATTGATAATTATCTAAGAATCAGTCATAATGAATGCTTCTTTATTAAGTTTAATGTTTAAACTGGGGGGTTTAAAGAAATGAGATGTGTAATATATGTTTTGATAACTTCACAGAATCTCCCAATTCTCTTTAAACTTTTACTGTCTAACGAATGTAAATATTATAACCAGGTTTGCTGGCTATATTGGATTAGTAGTGTTTAGTATCAGTATGTTATGTGTCGGATTTACGACATAACTCCGTGGGGGGGGGGGGGAGGCAAAATAAGGGTCGAAGTAATTAGTGAAATATGTGACTAGAACTGTACCCTCCCTGAGGAGAACCTCAGAGATCGAACTCGCTCATAGTCAAAATTGGGTGTGGGAGTCCGTAGATTGGGACGCGTTGCGCCAGGAGGGGGGGGGACATTGTGGGTCACAGGGGTTAAATGTATGGGATGGTGTGGGTCATGTAGGAAGAATGTGTGTGTGTAGGGGTAAGAGGGGTATGGTGGGATAAGTAATGGAGGAGGTATTGTTGGGAAGAAAGCTTACTCTCTATTAAATGATTGATATTTAATTAATAGATTAATTTAAATTAATCGAAGGACCACCCTATTTTGACTGAAAAGGGAACCAGATAAAGTTAAATGATAAGGACTGAAATACCAGTGCCTGTGGATAAGGAAACTATTAAAGGTTATTCTTTAAATTTCAATGGACTGTATAATATTAATGTTCGAGAATAAACTTTCTGTCCTTCACAAAATGGGGGGTTAATACCAGAAGTAATCTACTCCCAGTACGCTTCATCGAGGCTGGTTCTTCCTCGAATAAAATGAGTAATTTATACTAAATAACATGTACATAAACATTAGATAAATTGATTAATGGTAAGAAGATTATATGTTGATTAAACAAGAAATTATTCTCATTTGACTTCTATGAGGCTATCAAATTACGTTATATATCTCAAATCAAATAAACTAAATATCCTTGACTGATAATCGATTCTAGATTTCACTCAATCAAAGAAAGTAATTGAAAAGGTTTCAGCTGTTTAGCTGTAATAGTGAATGGAGAGGTAGAGGTGCAATGGCCTTGTCTGCTACTTGCTGCAACACGTGAGCTCGAGCATGGTGTGGGAACGAGAGGACCACGACCACTTTCAACACAAGTTGAAATTTCAACTAAATATACCAATTGTTTACACCTACTATCTAGTATCCTCACTATGCCATAGAAGGAATAAAATTAATTCCTTCTGGACGTACTTATTGTTTGGGGAGGTCGAGTGGCGTAACGATGGACAGTGCACAGTAAAAAGATATATATATAGAGATCTCATGATATAACTAATACTAAGCGACTTAACCTGCTGGTTGTCCACCGAAGCAATCCTAGATTGCTTCTGGAGCAATTGCACGCTCCTAGGCTGATTAACTGCAAGGGCCTAACGTAGAATTGATGGAAATTCGACTCTCCCAGGACGCACGATGTGATTGTTGGCGTCGCTAGCTCGTGGCGAATGCTCAAGCCGAGTTGCATCTCTCCGCCACCCTCCCTCAGCCCGTCTCACGCATTCATAACAGAATTTAATAATCATGGATAATTTTTTTCCGTGTAATTACTGATGTAATGCGTTAATGAGAACAGAGTTCCAATTGTAGGGAATTAAATAAGATCATATTCTCATTAAATGGTGTTAATCGAGAAATGGAGAGAAATTTTATTTCCTCCATAGCATTCGTATGTAACAGAAAAATCTGTTACTTGATAACAATCTCAGTTAATAACTCTCGGTTTTGGATTATTGGGAGTTATATCATCCGTAGTTAATTATTGCATGGAATACTGATAAATTTAGAGAACATTCAATTCTATGACATACTGGTAATAAATATGTTTAAATGGACATTATCTGACGCAATCCTGCCTCTCGATGTCGTGAGAATATTAGCAATAGTCTTAGATAAAGAAATATTAATTTATGTTAGCACTACAGTTAGTAGAATTAATAATTACTATACTTGTGCAGGCGATGAGTCACAATAACGTGGCTAAATTATGATGACCAGACCAAACACTACAATGTGAAGGGACGACGACGTTTCGGTCCGTCCTGGACCATTCTCAAGTCGATTGTGATGAGGAATTGATTGATTGATGAAGATTAAGCCACCCAAAAGGTGGCACGGGCATGAATAGCCCATAAGTGGTGGCCCTTTTAAGCCATTACCAGTATCAAGAGCTGATACTGGAGATCTGTGGAGGTGCGAATGCACCCTGCATGACGGGAGATGTCTCCCTTATGAATGTGTTAAGATGAAGATGAAGATGAGGCACGGGCATAAATAGCCCGTAAGTGGTGGCCCTTTTGAGCCATTACCAGTATCAAAAGATGATACTGGAGATCTGTGGAGGCGCAACTGCACCCTGCGTGACGGGAGATGTCTCCCGGACCAAGTGTGGTGATGAGGAAGAAGAGACAGGCAATAAATATGCACGAGAGATGAGGAGCAAAGTAAGGTGTAGTAGAGGGGCTAGGAGTAGGAACTGCAGAGGGCCTATTGGCCCAAACGAGGCAGTTCCTATTATAACCACCGAAAGAGAAGGAGAAAATAATGAGAAGTGGAAAACAAGGGAACGTATGAGAAGACAATGAACAGAAAAAAAGAGAGAAAAGAGAAAGAAAGGTAAATGGAAAGGGTAAGTTTATGTAAGGTCACGTTTGTTAGAAAGATTAGAGCATTTGAGTATATACTGTGAAAGGGAAGAGTCCACAGCAACAAAGCCAGGACTCAAGTTCATGTTGGGTACATTGTGTATTAGAGCCGATTCAACAAGACGGCGTGTGTGTAGAGTAGAGGCAGGAAAGATTATTTTGGAGGAAGACCAATCAATGGGATGATTAGAGTCCCTCACATGGCAGAAGAGAGCATTGTTAGTGTCTGCAGACTTAACATTTCTCCTGTGTTCTTTAAGTCTGTCATTCAGTGTACGGCCAGTTTCGCCAAAGTATTGGAGAGGACAAGACGAACAGGAAATAGAGTAAACACCAGCAGCATTAGTAGCAGGAGGAGCAGTGTGAACTAGATTGCTACGATGTGTGTTAGTTTGACGAAAGGCGAGCTTAATGTCAAGAGGACGAAAGGTATTAGTAAAAGTTTTGAGTTCAGATATGAAGGGAAGGCTTAGTACAGTGCTACTAGTGTTGGAAGCAGGTTTAGGATGAAAGAAATTTCGTTTAGCTTGAGAGTAGGCACAGTTGATGAAATGCAAGGGGTAACCAAGGCGAGAGAATGATTTGTAGATAAGGACAATTTCAGAATCAAGAAACTGAGGGTCGCTGATGCGTAGAGCGCGGAGGAAGAAAGAGACGAGGACATTTTTCTTAACAGAAGGAGGATGGTAGGAAAAGAAGTGAATGTACATGCCACTGTGCATGGGTTTGCGGTAGACAGAGAAAGAGAACCCGGACACAGAGCTGTGAACGTGAACGTCAAGAAAAGGAAGGAGAGAATTAGATTCCCACTCAACTTTGAAATGGATGGAAGGAGCCAGATTGTTAAGAGAGGAGAGCTTATTTTGCTCCTCATCTCTCGTGCCTATTTATTGCCTGTCTCTTCTTCCTCATCACAATCGACTTGAGAATGGGCCAGGACGGACCGAAACGTCGTCGTCCCTTCACATTCTAGTGTGTGGTCTCGTCATCATAATTACTATACTTAGTATACAATAATTTTGTATAATAATACAATGGTAGTGTGTCAGTGTTGGAAATTTCCAACAGGTATACATCAACAAGTTGATAGTGTGAGAGAGGGAGGGAAGGTGCTCCCAAATGGTGTGGGACAGGTTGCGGCATGTGGGTCATGTAGGGTGAAAGTGTAAGTATAGGAACAGGTGTGGTGAACAGGTGAGCAATAGTAGTAGATGAATATGTATGAGTATGTGGGGTAGAGTTAATAGAGTTAATATATATATATATATATATATATATATATATATATATATATATATATATATATATATATATATATATATATATATATATGTCGTACCTAGTAGCCAGAACGCACTTCTCAGCCTACTATGCAAGGCCCGATTTGCCTAATAAGCCAAGTTTTCCCGAATTAATATATTTTCTCAAATTTTTTTCTTAAGAAATGATTGAGCAACCCATTTCATTATGTATGAGGTCAATTTTTTTTTATTGGAGTTAAAATTAACGTAGATATATGACCGAACCTAACCAACCCTACCTAACCTAACCTAACCTATCTTTATAGGTTAGGTTAGGTTAGGTAGCCGAAAAAGTTAGGTTAGGTTAGGTTAGGTAGGTTAGGTAGTCGAAAAAACATTAATTCATGAAAACTTGTCTTATTAGGCAAATCGGGCCTTGCATAGTAGGCTGAGAAGTGCGTTCTGGCTACTAGGTACGACATATATATATATATATATATATATATATATATATATATATATATATATATATATATATATATATATATATATATATATATATATATATATATATATGCGAACAAGCCTGAATGGTCCCCAGGACTATATGCGAATGAAAACTCACACCCCAGAAGTGACTCGAACCCATACTCCCAGAAGCAACGCAACTGGTAACTACAGGGCGCCTTAATCCGCTTGACCATCACGGCCGTCAAAAGGAAGTGATAGCCGAGGCTATTTGAGCCACTTCCCCGACGGCAACTCGGATAGGTAATCTTGGGTCTTGGTGATTTGGTGAAATGCTATGCCCAAGATTACCATCCGAGTTGCCGTCGGGGAAGTGGCTCAAATAGCCTCGGCTATCACTTCCTTTTGACGGCCGTGATGGTCAAGCGGATTAAGGCGCCCTGTAGTTACCAGTTGCGTTGCTTCTGGGAGTATGGGTTCGAGTCACTTCTGGGGTGTGAGTTTTCATTCATATATATATATATATATATATATATATATATATATATATATATGTCGTACCTAGTAGCCAGAACGCACTTCTCAGCCTACTGTCCAAGGCCCGATTTGCCTAATAAGCCAAGTTTTTCTGAATTAATATATTTTCTCTAATTTTTTTCTTATGAAATGATAAAGCTACCCATTATGTATGAGGTTAATTTTTTTTTATTGGAGTTAAAATTAACGTAGATATATGACCGAACCTAACCAACCCTACCTAACCTAACCTAACCTATCTTTATAGGTTAGGTTAGGTTAGGTAGCAGAAAAAGTTAGGTTAGGTTAGGTTAAGTAGGTTAGGTAGTCGAAAAACAATTAATTCATGAAAACTTGACTTATTAGGCAAATCGGGCCTTGCATAGTAGGCTGAGAATGGCGTTCTGGCTACTAGGTACGACATATATATATATATATATATATATATATATATATATATATACATATATATATATATATATATATATATATATATATATATATATATATATTTTGGTAGCAGTCTTTCCTGTAGACATATATTATTAAATATGACCGAAAAAGAAAGATTAATAATTCTTGCACGAATTTTCTCAATATTACTTATGTTTCTTTTCACTGTCGATGGTAATTGAAAAATCCATTCTCCAAAATTCATTTTTATTTCTAGTCTGACGCGACATTTGAACGCATTTCGTAATAACTACTACATTTTCAAAGACTTTAGTTTACACACACACAACTATAACCTGCAAACACTAAATAGAGTTGAAACAGCTTTCATTTTATACCTGCATTTGGGTGAGGTGATATGTTACAATCATTTTGGATGAGGTGAAAACAAACTTTCAACACAAGACAGAACACGAAACAATGGGTATAAGGTAAGTTAAAGGGAAGAATGGAAGTAACTACAAAGGGCCTATATACCCATATTTCTTGATGCTTCTATATTGGTGCGGAGTCTTGAAGTGGGTAGAATATAGTTGTGCATTAATTGGCTGTTGATTGCTGGTTTTGACTTCTTAATGTGTAGTGCCTCGCAGATATCAAGCCGAATGCTATCGCTGTATCTATCGATGATTTCCGAGTTTTTTGTTAAGACTTCTCTGGTGATAGTCTGGTTGTGGGAAGAGATTATATGTTCCTTAATGGAGCCCTGTTGCTTATGCATCGTTAATCGCCTGGAAAGAGATGTTGTTGTCTTGCCTATATACTGAGCTCTTTGAGGCTTACAGTCCCCAAGTGGGCATATGAAGGCATAGACGACATTGGTCTCTTTTAAAGCGTTCTGCTTTGTGTCTGGAGAGTTTCTCATGGGTAGATTGGCCGTTTTCTTGGTTTTATAGTATATCGTCAATTATATCTTCTGATTTTTGTCTGTAGGGATAACGTTTCTATTAACAATATCTTTCAGGACCCTTTTCTCCGTTTTATGAGCTGTGGAAAAGAATTTCCAGTAAAATAGTCTAATAGGGTGTAAAGGTGTTGTGTTAGTTGTCTCTTCAGAGGTTGCATGGCGTTTCACCTTCCTTCTTATGATGTCTTCAACGAAACCATTGGAGAAGCCGTTGTTGACTAGGGCCTGCCTTACACTACAGAGTTCTTCATCGACTTGCTTCCATCCTGAACTGTGGCTGAGAGCACGGTCGACATAAGCGTTAACAACATTCCTCTTGTACCTGTCTGGGCAGTCACTGTTGGCATTGAGGCACATTCCTACGTTTGTTTACTTAGTGTAGACTGCAGTGTGGAAACCTCAGCTCCTTTCCATGACTGTTACATCTAGGAAGGGCAGCTTCCCATCCTTCTCCATCTCGTAAGTGAAACGCATCACAGAATTCCGCTCAAATGCCTCCTTCAGCTCCTGCAGATGTCTGACATCAGGTACCTGTGTAAAAATGTCGTCAACATACCTGCTGTATATGGCCGGTTTCAAGTTCATGTCGACTAAGACCTTTTGTTCGATGATACCCATGTAGAAGTTCGCAAACAGGACACCTAGGGGAGAACCCATGGCGACCCCATCTACTTGCTTATACATGTGCCCATCCGGGCTCAAGAAGGGTGCCTCTTTAGTACAAGCTTGGAGTAGTTTCCTTAGAATGTTTTCTGGTATGTCAAGAGATGTACAGGCCGGATCACGATACACTCTGTCCGCTATCATCCCGATTGTTTCATCCACAGGTACGTTGGTAAACAGCGATTCTACGTCCAATGAGGTTCTTATCCCTGTGGCCCATGTTACCCACAGTAAGTCAACAAATTCCTTTGGAGACTTCAGGCTGAAGGCGCAAGTGACATTAGGAGTCAGCAAGCCGTTGAGTCGCTTCGCCAGTCTGTACGTGGGTGTGGGCATCTGGCTGATGATTGGCCGAAGTGGGTTTCCAGGCTTGTGTGTCTTGACATTTCCATACGCATATCCAGGTTTATATTCAAATGCCCACTTGGGGACTGTAAGTTCCAAAAAACCCAGTATATAGGCAAGACAACAACATCTCTTTCTAGGCGTTTAATGATGCATAAACAACAGGGCTCCATTAAGGAACATATAATCTCTTCCCACAACCAAACCATCGCCAGAGAAATCCTAGTAAACAACACAGAAATCATCGATAGATACAGCGATAGCAGGCGGCTTGACGTTTGCGAGGCACTACACATTAAGAAGTCAACACCAGCAATCAACAGCCAATTAATGCACAACTATATTCTACCCACCTCAAGACTCCGCTCCAATATAGAAGCATCAAGAAATATGGACCAATAGGCTTTCTACAATCACTTCCATTTCAATACCCATTGTTTCGTGTTCTGTCTTGTGTTGATGAAATTAATACCCTATTAATGCCACCTCACCCCATCCACCTCACTCAAATGTAGATATAAACAAAATCGGAGATGCGTAAGTTCTATTCAGTTGTGTATTTGTAAACTAAAGTCTTTGAAAATGTAATAAGTTTTACGAAACGCGCTCGTGTCGCGTCAGACTAGAAATAAAAATGAATTTTGGAGAATTGATTTTTGAATTACCTCCAACAGTGAAAAGAAATGTACGAAAGATTGAGAAAATTCGTGTTAGAATTATTAATCTTACTTTTTCGGTCATATTTAATAATATATGTCTACAGGAAAGACTGCTACCAAAATATACTAATATATATATATATATATATATATATATATATATATATATATATATATATATATATATATACATATATATATATATATATATATATATATATATATATATATATATATATATATATATATATATGTTATATATGTTTTTATTCTTTCTTTCTAGAGATAATATAGTTTTCTTTTTTACAGATTTCACACCTGTGTGTATAGACTTGGTATCCACCAGGGGTGAGATTGACAGTGAGACCGACACTGACAACAGGTGTGAGAGCAGTGACAGCTCCGCGGAGCCGTCATTACTCATAGACGACCCTCACCCCGCAGCTTGCGGGGTGGGAGGGGAGCGTTCACACCCCCACACAATTCTGCGTTCTTCCCCCAGTCCTCAACCTCAATCTAACATCAGCAGTGGATGTACTATCAACAGCTCTGCTGTCAGCAGCAGCAGCAGCAACGTTAACAGCATCACAATCAACAGAGTGAGAATAGTCTTGACTCGGATGACAACTCCGCAGACCTTGACTCGTTATCAACACCTCCCCCGGGCTCTATCTGAGAACATACAGAGATTTTTTCATTAATGAGATTCGCTCTCTCTTCTCTCTTCATCATCCGTCCCTTCTAATTTACCCAGACATCACACTAATTGTGCGCAATTTAAATATACAACAAGACGGTGCGGAGGAAGAGGGCCAACTCGATCCCATAAATAATGACGGGTTCCCCATATGAGGCGTGGGATGAACAGTAACTCAGGACGAGCTAGATACACTTATTAATTTTTGGGCTGATGAATTAACGGAAAAAATATCCCTTTACTTGGAAGAAAAAGAGAGGTCCAATGTCTTGGTTGAGCGGCTCACAGGGTTTTACATTAACTGCGCACAGATTGAACTTCCGATAAGTTTAGGCTTGCATGTTGAGTATCCCGAAGGCTTGCGCGGAAAGAAGTTGGGTTTCAATCCAGAGGGAGAGGCCGATATTTGCCTTATGCAGTGCATCGCTGCTTATAAATGTTTGGGTAGGGGAATGCACCTAGATAATATTCGTAAACGGTGTGGAGAAGCGAGATGGTGTCTCTGACACATTAATTGGACAGCCGATGTCAATTCTGCAGTGACATTTGAGGATATTCACAAGGTAGAAAAAATTAACAAAGCCAGTATATTCATCTATTCACTAGAAAGAGATGAAAATGCGAGGAGTCAATGACGCTCTATCACTCTAATCTGGGAAGGGAAGGGAAGAGAAGGCTATACAGACGTCATACCATTGCTGATGTTGGAAGCTCAACACTTGGTACTAATAAAAGATTTTAACCAATATGTAAGTAATATGCGAGGTCATGGAGATCTAATCCCGACCCATCACAGCTTTTGTCATTGTTGTTTTATATCGCTCCCACCAGGTCGCATGCAGGCTCATGAAAGTACATGTAAAGTACATCAGACTCTCAAATTTTACTCACCAGAGAGGAAGATTACTTTCCGTAACTATGGACGGGGATATGGTCTTAGTCACATGTGCTTTTATGACTTTGAGTGTATGTTGGCCGCTCCAGCCCTAAGGGAATGATAGAATCACGTCACAATGCAGCCGCGTATGCGTACATCATCATTGACAGACAGATGAATGTTGTTGAGAATGACACCTATTTGGTAAGGATGCGGTTAATCACTTTGTAGGCACACTAGAAGCGTCATGGGCTAGAATCAAGAGAGGTTTAGTATCCTACAAACTTCACATGTCTCAGCAACAGCAGGCCATATTTGAGACAAAAACCGTCTGTGAACTCTGTCATGAACCTTTTAGCAGGGATGATGTAATCAAAGTCTCGCATCACACCACGCAATAAGATTCCACAATTATAAAGCGGCTTACCGTGATAGATGTAATTTGCAGTGTATAAATTCATAGAAGTTCCAGTACACTTTTCTCACAACGCTTCCTAGGATTTAGGAGTGATCCTAAACGAGATGAGAGATCGACCGGGGATGGAAATAGATATATTAGCTAGGGACGGATTTAAGTTTATGAAAGTTGATGTGAACAACTTAAAATTTTTGGACAGTTTAGCCATTCTCAACGGCTCACTAGGAAGAATAGCGAAAGATCATATTGATAGTGGAAAACCCACCACCTTCACTTTGGCTATGTTAAAGGGAGTAACTAAAAAGGCCATCCCTTAACTGATGACTGGTAAACAAACATTTTGCTATGATTACTTATCATCTTTGAGTGTACTAGATGAACCACACTTGCCTCATGTGATAAGTTTACAATAAACTGAAAGACGAAGAGTTATCAGAAAAGATTATAAACAAGCCTTAGAAATTTTTGAGCTAAGTAATTGTCGTAACATAGGGGAGTATCTGCTCCTTTACCTCAAAGTGGACACGGGATTGCTATCTGATGTGTTCATAGTCTGGCGAGATACCATGCTTGCTCTGTACAAATTGGACATTTCCCGATACATTTCTCTACCCTCATTCGCTTGGGATGCATGCTTGCTTTAAATCGAAAGTTGAACTTGATGTTGTGTCAGACCCATTGTTATATGATTTACTTCGTCGGAATCTCCGAGGTGAGTTCACCAGTGTGACGAGACAGTACACGAATGTGGAGACCCAGCATACAGGCTTAGATCTAGGTGGTGATAATAGCCACATCATCTACCTTGATTTTAACAATCTTTATGGAGCGTGTATGACTGAACTGCTCCCTCGTGGCGGAGTTCGGAAACTGACACAAAAAGAGTGTGACATGCTGTTAGAGCAAGGCTTGGAGAATATCCAAGGTGACAGGTCCAAGGGGTATTGGGCGTTGTGTGATACACTGCAGGTTAGTCCAGAGGTGGCTAGGTATACAGATGAACTGCCCTTAGTTCTTTCCCATACTTGCATTACCGAGGAATACATTTCACCATACAGTAAGAATATTCTTACAGACGAAAGACTTGGTCTGCCTAAAAATAACACTAAATTAATTGCTTCACACCTTCCTCAGTAAGATTATCTGGTTAGTCTGGACTTGTTACAGTTGCTCATGCGTATTGGATTAAAGGTAGCTAAAGTTCATGACATCTACGAATTCGAGCAGACCTTAAAGACTTACTTGAAACCAATGTTCGTGAACGTGCCAGTACCAAATGCGCGATAAAAAAAAGGCTTTCAAACTCGTATCAAACTCTATATATGGAAAGAGTTTCACAGATGTATCTAAATATGGGAACAAACATTGTTTGGTCACAGATCGTAGTCATTTCCTGAAACATACTCGAAACCCATTCATCAAGTGGAGCCTTTTGTTAAGTAAGGATCGTGTGATATGTACTATCAAGCAAAAAACTCTCCTAGTCAACACTCCTACTTATCTGGGTTATCATATACTTCAAATTGCTAAGAGGCGTCTCTATGAGTTCTGGTATGATGTTGTCAAACCCGCGTATGGGGATAAAGTGAGTCTATTATATACAGACACAGACTCTTTCATCATTAAACTTGACTGTCGGGATGTGTTTGTAGAGTTGAATAAGTCTTCTATCTTCGAATGTATGGATTTTAGTAATTTTAATGATACACATCCATCCTACTCTAAAGCGCGTGAAGGTGAACTAGGATTGCTCAAGTCAGAAATAGGCTCTAAGATTATTAACCAGTTAATTGCTCTCAGACCTAAAACATACTCTTTCACCATTCAAGATGGGGAGCACACATGTAAGTGTAAGGGTGTACCGTATCACCTACAAAAGAAACTCTCACATGACTCGTTTCAGCACACTCTTGAAACAAACACTTCAGTCAGGTTTGTGTCGAGATCTATACGTAACGTGCAAGGAAAGATCTGTACATGTCGCAGTACATGCAGAGGTTTGTCAGCATTTGACGACAAACGCTACATTCTAAGCCCCACTCAGTCTCTAGCGTATGGTCATCCTGATATTCCCAATAACAATGATGATGAGATGGATGTAGAAGTGGGTGAGGAGGCGATGGGATGGATGGAAGAAGTGTATATGGAGGAGGATGCGGAAGTAGAGCAACCACAGAAACTCTACTCAATATTCCGCCCTTGGAGCAAACAAAATGCTTCAGCTAAAAACTGTTCAACCCTCGCTAGATTTTTGTTGTACAATTTAGTTAGCATTAAGATAGATGACACATATGACTAGAACTATTTATACTAAATGAAAAGGATGTTTAACATTATTATTGTTTGTGAACTGTGTTAACTGTAAGAACTATGATTAGTTTTAATGCTGCTGTACATAAATTATGTGAATAAACACCAGTAAATGACTAATGTTTGTATAAATACCACCACATTTCCTTAGTTTTAGCAGTCTTAACAAAGCATTAATCATGGAGAGTTCCTATGATATAATCAATGAGGAACATCTAGATATATTCCGAGAACTGTCTCGTGTTATTATAGCTGGGTATTCAAACAGCGGAAAATCCTACATGTACAGTAAACTTGTAAAGAAGTATCACCACAAGTTCTCCTCAATAATTATATGCGGAGGGGATACTCTGAATTACGGTCAGATCCACAAATTAAAAGAAAGATAATCGAGAATTCAACCAATATTGATCCTGTGGAAGAGCGAGTGGATAATGAGTCACATATCTTAGTAATCTATGGTGACCTTTTTACAGAGTCTGCGAATTAAAAAATCGTATCAGATATGTTTACTAGGGGGCGATATTTCATGGTTTCCGTCACATTGATTACTCAAAATATATTTTTTCCTGGTAAATATTCGAGGAATATTAGTTTTAATGCTTCTCATCTCATATTGGTTAAATCAAGAAACCTCTCACAAATTGAAACTATAGGACGACAAATATTTGGGAAACAGGATTCAAAGAAATTTGTAGAGTTATATAAGAAAGTTATTAGCCAACCCTATGGCTATTTGCTAGTAGATCTGGGCTTGAACACTCCCTCTACTATAACATTACACGGTAATATTGTTCATGAACCGCCCTATGAGATAGTTTACCAATGGTGAGTAAGAAAGATGTATTGGAATGAGTATATAATGACCCCTCATCTAGCGGGGGGCTTGGAGGGGTACAGAGGCTGTATAAGGCCGCCAAATTATTAACTCTAGTATAACTCTAGCCGATGTAAAGGATTATCTGAAAAGCTCTGACTCCTATACGTTGCATTATTTACAACCGCGTAAATTCCCACGGCGTCGGGTATTAAGCCCTAAACTGCGACTATTTCAAGCTATTGACTTGGCCGAGATGAGTTTATTGGACAAACATAATGACGGAGTGAAATATTTACTCGTATGTGTAGATATATTTTCCAGGTTCGCCCAAGTACTACCCGTACGCGGTAGGGATGGGAAAAGTACCAGTAAAGCTCTGGCTATAATTCTAGATTCCCCTCATTCTCAGGGAGTGTGCAAAATTAATTCTGATAGTGGTGGGGAATTTTATAATGCTGCTATGAAAAAAACGCTGGCAGCAAAGAAAGTAAAGTTATATAGTGTATTTTCTCAGGAGACTAAAGCTTCTATTGCTGAGAGGTTCATACGTACTTTAAAAGGCAAACTTTACAAATTTATGACAGCGCACAATACTTTAAAATACATGCAGGCTCTACCCGATATTGTGAAAACATATAATCTAACCCCTCACAGAGGACTGAAGGGGAAGACACCCGAGGAGGTCCACGCACTATCTACACCTAGCGAGCATGCTGAACAATTTGATTTAATGCATAAAAGCCAAAGTAAATCAAAAGAGATCCGTCATTCCTCGATTGACTGTCGGTGATACAGTACATATCACAATATCTGATCACATTTCCAAGTTTAATTAAGAAAGGGTTTAAGCAGCAGAACACCCGAGAGATATTTACAGTTACACTTATTGATCAGACAACACTTCCCTTTATACTTTCTGAAAAATCTTAATGGTGAGGAAATTGATGGTGGGTTCTATAAACAAGAATTAACACCCACACAATTGCCTCAAACCTTTAGTATTGAAAAGGTATTGGGGCAACGCAGAGTGTCTGGTAAACTTCAGTATAAAGTTAGGTACGCAGGATATGATCGGTCATTCGATCAATGAATTGATGCTAATAGGATATTACATTTATAATTAAGAAGCCCTTAGTTTATAAATACAAGGAATTGATCCAGCTATTATCTAAACTTCAGTATTCCTTGAGAAAACAGTTGATTGAAAAATTGAAGAAACCGCATATAAATTGTTTATCAGAAATTTTTAATAACTTTTGAAAAAAAATTGCCTGTGCCTGACAAGGTCATTAAAAAGTTGAAAAAATATAAAGTGCTTATTCGCTCTCCAAAATAGTGGACAACTAGAAAGCTGCACACAGTCACGTTTACCCAACTATGAAAGCTGCTCAACATCAAACTGTGAAACCAGCTCCTCACATACTAACCCTTCCATAAAACATTTAATAGATTTGAAATTGAAAGTACGAGATCATGAATATGCAAGATCCTTGCTAAACCATTATGATGCTGGTGGAATCGTTCATTGGGATCTGAATGGAAATTTATTGGCTCCAGTATCTGGCATACATATAATAAATGACACTATACATAAAATGACTGTGCTTAAATCTGTTTTTTTACCTGATAAATTGCCTATTGTTGAACTGTTTTTCACACTAACTTCTACACCGCAAGATTTATTCCACAATTCTATGGCAAGCAGTCAAGTTTATGCAGTCTCCGTGGTGTAGTGGTAAGACACTCGCCTGGCGTTCCGCGAGCGCTATGTCATGGGTTCGTATCCTGGCCGGGGAGGATTTACTAGGCGCAATTCCTTAACTGTAGCCTCTGTTTAACGCAACAGTAAAATGTGTACTTGGATGAAAAAACGATTCTTCGCGGCAGGGGATCGTATTCCAGGGACCTGCCCGAAACGCTACGCGCACTAGTGGCTGTACAAGAATGTAAGAACTCTTGTATATATCTAAAAAAAAAAAAAAAAAAAAAAATTATTTATTTTATTCCAAGATTTATTCCACAATTCTATGGCAAGCAGTCAAGTGTATGAGGCTCCTTCAGTTAAGAGAAAGGCAACTGCAAAGATTGATCCTCACAGTAAAATGAATGCTTCCTGGAATATATATTAACTCGTGAGTGTATATAAATGTGTATGTAATGTGTAAGTAGCTTTACTCGGCAAAAGCAGTCTAAGGAGATAGAGCGATGGACACTCACGTAATATACGCCACCAGAGTATCAGATACGCATTTATTCCCAAATAACAACCCCGCATTGTTCCAAAGTCGATTGTTTAACCAGCTAGAATTAGATCCCAGGAGGAGTTATGAAATGTGTCTACAAAAATTACTCCTCCCTACATTCCATTACGTTATTAAGCATGATAATCCTGAGGCCTATATACGTGTAGGGGTTACGTATGAGAAAGTGGGTGTGGAGCGATATTTGCATTCAAATCATTTATTATCATCTGATGTTTTAGCTGGAACTATAAAGGAAATTAATACAGAAATAACCGCCATATTTTCAAGTAACGCTAAACTGAATTTTTTAGGAAAGGCATTTAAACAATTTTCACCTAAATACGGAAAACATTTTATTAAATATGATTCTTCCTCCAATCGAAACAAGTTCACTACTGTGATTAGTGAGGAGAATATTAGCTCTGCAATAGGGTATAAAAACGTCAGTAGAGTTACATTATCATTTGGGACAGCTCTTGGGAAAGTGCTGGGCGTAGTTCCTGAAAATGAATATGACATATTCGCAAAATGTCAGTATGCCTCGAGTATAGTTGACACATGTCTATTCCCGCCTATGCCTAGAGGAGGAGTTGATATTCTGTGTGTTTATTGCGATAAAATCTCTTCTACTAGATATGGGAATCAGTCTGTAAATATTTTGGATGTAATCTCCCTAAATGGAAGTGATAACAGCAACAATAAAAAACTATATGTGTGTCTTAACACCAATATGATAGACAGCGTCAGCATTAGTATTAGGGATCAAGATGGTAACCCAATACATTTTGATGAACGTGGGTGCACCATAGCAGTCTTGCATGTACGTCCCGTAGCAGGAGGTATATAACACCAACGCATTCCCTCCACTCATTCGTCTGAAACAAGCAGAGAAATGCGTGTCCACTTTATTCCCCCTCTGTTGAGGAGGGAATACATTCTGTTAACCCCTCCTAGAGGTGGGGGGGGGGGGGGAGAGGACAGATGATAAAAGGATTTTCAACAGCAGTAGGCGTTATACGCGTGGAGGGGGAATATTTTCCTTTTCAAGCGGGATAGCGCATCGAGCGGCTCTCTTTATCATGAGGACTCTGGCTCCGGCTGTGCTTAGCTTGGGACCGAACGTACTAGATGACATTAATTAATTAAATTAATAATGACAAACAAACTTGCAAACAGTCTCTTAAAAAATGCGGAGTTGAAACATTGAAAGGAGTGGAGAAGCAAATGATAGGGAAAAGAGTGCAGAAAAAGAATAAACAAACCAAAAAATTAGTAAACATCAAACGTTTTACTAAAGCGAAATATAATGATGTACTGTCATAAATTCTTCTCACTCGGCTGGTGTTGTCTAAAGCGTGAACATGACCGGATATAACGCTCTTGGCCTCCAGGTGCCATTAGAACACTATACCGCTGCTTTTAGGGAAGCCTTTCCTAATGTATTTTCCCCTCGATTGGTAGAATCAACAATTGCAAGCAGACAAATGGTGGATGTGTTACTTGAAAAATCTAGGGTTAATAATAAGTTTACAGACACCTATCTGAAATTCATCATAAAGGGTGTGAACAGGCAGCTGGTGGATTTATCATCTATAGCTTTTTATTACCTATTGATCTAACCGAAGAAGACGGAATGACACTTTTAGGAGATGCTTAAAACGTCTCGTTAGTAAATGGATTGTTGCAAACTCTATTTAAATTCGCTATTGTGTATTTAAATGAAACAGTAGTTGAAACCAGTTCATTATTCTCATTCTGGTCGTACGTAAAGTTATTATCTACGATTTCGGGGTGTAAGGTTAAGCGCTATGATAAGCTATCTCAGTTTTTTAACCGTGTCCATCCTGGTAAAATTGAAGCCGGTTATTTCACTAATTCCTCAACTGGGGAGAAGCAGTGGATGACTGATATGAAAACAACTGATGTGAATACTTGTTTTAAACTAATGTTGGATGTCACATCAGTTAGTGAATACGTTTTGGATAATGTGGACATTAGGGTGCGGCTCGAACTTCAACCCGATAAATGGCTTATACTCAGCGATAACGAACACGCTAATTTTAAATATAATATCAAGTCTACACTTCTATGGGTGGATCGGGTATTACCTTACCCTGAAGGATTAATAGCCGTTAATAAAGCTATGGTGCAGAACAACTCTCCTATTATGTATACTTTTAATAAAACTTTATACAAAACATATATATTGGGTACAGGTCAGCGCTCGATTACTATGGACCAACCGTGGGGAACTGTTATACCAGAACATTTATATATGATCATCCTTGATATGGAGGCTGTGTCTGGGACATATAATCGCAACTCGCTTTATTTGGAAAACTGTGAGTTTAGTAAAGTATTAATATCACAGAATAACACTAATATTGTCAATATTGGGTGTGACTTCCCTCATAACTGTGCCAAGTAGTATTACACAGCATTAAAAGCCTTAGGCTTCGATAAAGACAATATATTGTCTTATGATACATATGTGAATGGTGGAACCATACTGGCCTTTAATTTACAACCTGAGGATATAGATGACACCATCCCGATTGAAAAGAGTGGTAATATGTGGATCGCTTTGGAATTTAAACGTGGTGTGGCTAGAAATAAAGTCATTCTAGTTTAAAGGTCTACAACAGGAGTGATCAGCATTAACGCCGAAGGTCACGTTATTTGTGATACGCGAGGATAAATATTAATATGAATTGTTTGGAAATAAATAAGGCTATCAGAAGTAGTTTAGGTGATAAGGTAAACTATCTAGGATGTTTCTTGGCCGATGACGTAAGGAAAATAGTGACAAAAATACATAAAAAAAGACCTGTGGTGTTCATAATCAACACTCTGGAGTCTGGTTCTCGTAATAAAATAACATTGGGGATAACATTCTATGTAAATAAGGATGTAGGTAGAAGGGAGATAGTTATACTAGACAGCTACACCAATCCAGCAATAGGAACATATTAAAGATATTTTTAAGAGTTTATGTCCTACTTCCAAGACTATGCCCTATATATTATGAAGAAAAGGATTCAATCCCTGAACAGTTACTTCTGTGGGAATTACGCCGTTTATTTTGCCTATCATTTTTCCAGACTAAGCTTAGAGGCTGCATTGCTTTACTTTGATGAAGCATTTAAATATGACCAATTTCGGAAGAATGATAAAAAAAAAAAAAGAGTTGAAATTTAGTTATGCTCATATGAAAATACTGGTGTGTAAGCAAACATTATGCTTAAACGGCCTTTATGAGTGTGAAACGTTGTGTGACGAAGTTGACTGGGATGATGATAGTGCGGTGAGTAATACTTTATGTTAGGATTGAATGATGAACATAATAATAATGACTGTATTTATTTTACAACATTGACAACAAAACTCATAACCTTTTTTCCATTATATAGATTGATTGGTTGACTAGGATGCCAAGA
The DNA here is from genome assembly GCF_040958095.1 of Procambarus clarkii. Taxonomy (NCBI): domain Eukaryota; kingdom Metazoa; phylum Arthropoda; class Malacostraca; order Decapoda; family Cambaridae; genus Procambarus; species Procambarus clarkii. Next base: position 36,135,723 of record NC_091180.1, on the reverse strand, counting down.
AGGTTCGATGGACTGGATGAATGCCTCTCCCCTTCTGTCTACTAGCTAAACTACCAAGAAGTAGTCTTATTATTATTATTTTTATTGTTATTTTTATTGTTATAAATTGCTTAAGTGTTTAATAAAAGAATAAATTTATATAATGTGTATACTTTTTCCCTCGTTTATTGTGGACTGAGGAAATGTGAAGTGTGGAATTGTCGAGTGATTGTTGATGACTGTCACCTGCATGGGAGGGGGGGCCAGTGCGACATATGACCCCACCACCTTAACGCAATCACAGGCCACTCAAGCGTGGGGCGTGGGGGCGTCAAAGACCACACACTGGGGGCTCGCGACATGGAGGTACACTGCTCCTAGTACAGTTCTCGGCTCCTATGTGGTCTGCTAGTATGTGGTGGTGAGAACCTCATGTCTATGTGGCCACATGTGGGCCTGTGGTCATTTGATGGTGCTGAGTATGTACCGCTCTGGAAGCAAGCAAGCAAGCAAGGTGTAGGAGTGAGGGGAGAGACCCACCCAGACTGTTTACAGAAAAAGACTATTTACGGCTCATTGACCTACTCCATTTGCTACTGAGATGCTCTACCGTGAACACAGGCCTGTCTGACGTGAAAACTAATCGCCGACATTGAACACCAACGACACAAACAGAATTGGGTGAGAAAGTTATACGTTTTTTTCCCACATATAACAGACAGTGTTTAACAAAAAAGTTGAGATCCCACTATCAGACAAAGCTACTGCCTGCTCCCCTCTCTTCTCCTCTCCCCCTATCCCCTCCTTCACATGCCCTACCCCTAACTACCAAGCTACAGAGCCTGGTCTCCTACCCTGTCAGGGATAGGGAGGAGGGCCCCTCCTCAACACATCCTACATATTGTTATTTAACTATATATATATATATATATATGTCGTACCTAGTAGCCAGAACGCACTTCTATGCCTACTATGCAAGGCCCGATTTGCCTTATAAGCCAAGTTTTCCTGAATTAATATATTTTCTCTAATTTTTTTCTTACGAAATGATAAAGCTACCCATTTCATTATGTATGAGGTCAATTTTTTTTATTGGAGTTAAAATTAACGTAGATATATGACCGAACCTAACCAACCCTACCTAACCTAACCTAACCTATCTTTATGGGTTAGGTTCGGTTAGGTAGCCGAAAAAGTTAGGTTAGGTTAGGTTAGGTAGGTTAGGTAGTCGAAAAACAATTATTTCATGAAAACTTGGCTTATTAAGCAAATTGGGTCTTGCATAGTAGTCTGAGAAGTGCGTTCTGGCTACTAGGTACGACATATATATATATATATATATATATATATATATATATATATATATATATATATATATATATATGCGAACAAGCCTGAATGGTCCCCAGGACATATGCAACTGAAAACTCACACCCCAGAAGTGACTCGAACCCATACTCCCAGAAGCAACGCAACTGGTATGTACAAGACGCCTTAATCCACTTGACCATCACGACCGGACATAATGAGGTGATAGCCGAGGCTATATGAACCACCCCACCGCCGGCACTCGGATAGTTATCTTGGGCATAGCATTTTACCAAATCACCTCATTCTTTGGGGCACACGTGAGGAACACAAATGCGAACAAGCCTGAATGGTCCCCAGGACATATGCAACTGAAAACTCACACCCCAGAAGTGACTCGAACCCATACTCCCAGAAGCAACGCAACTGGTATGTACAAGACGCCTTAATCCACTTGACCATCACGACCGGACATAATGAGGTGATAGCCGAGGCTATATGAACCACCCCACCGCCGGCACTCGGATAGTTATCTTGGGCATAGCATTTTACCAAATCACCTCATTCTTTGGGGCACACGTGAGGAACACAAATGCGAACAAGCCTGAATGGTCCCCAGGACATATGCAACTGAAAACTCACACCCCAGAAGTGACTCGAACCCATACTCCCAGAAGCAACGCAACTGGTATGTACAAGACGCCTTAATCCACTTGACCATCACGACCGGACATAATGAGGTGATAGCCGAGGCTATATGAACCACCCCACCGCCGGCACTCGGATAGTTATCTTGGGCATAGCATTTTACCAAATCACCTCATTCTTTGGGGCACACGTGAGGAACACAAATGCGAACAAGCCTGAATGGTCCCCAGGACATATGCAACTGAAAACTCACACCCCAGAAGTGACTCGAACCCATACTCCCAGAAGCAACGCAACTGGTATGTACAAGACGCCTTAATCCACTTGACCATCACGACCGGACATAATGAGGTGATAGCCGAGGCTATATGAACCACCCCACCGCCGGCACTCGGATAGTTATCTTGGGCATAGCATTTTACCAAATCACCTCATTCTTTGGGGCACACGTGAGGAACACAAATGCGAACAAGCCTGAATGGTCCCCAGGACATATGCAACTGAAAACTCAGTTGCATATGTCCTCGGCTATCACCTCATTATGTCCGGTCGTGATGGTCAAGTGGATTAAGGCGTCTTGTACATACCAGTTGCGTTGGTTCTGGGAATATGGGTTCGAGTCACTTCTGGGGTGTGAGTTTTCAGTTGCATATGTTCTGGGGACCATTCAGGCTTGTTCGCATTTGTGTTCCTCACGTGTGCCCCAAAGAATGAGGTGATTTGGTAAAATGCTATGCCCAAGATAACTATCCGAGTGCCGGCGGTGGGGTGGTTCATATAGCCTCGGCTATCACCTCATTATGTCCGGTCGTGATGGTCAAGTGGATTAAGGCGTCTTGTACATACCAGTTGCGTTGCTTCTGGGAGTATGGGTTCGAGTCACTTCTGGGGTGTGAGTTTTCAGTTATATATATATATATATATATATATATATATATATATATATATATATATATATATATATATATATATATATATATATATATATTTATATATATTTATATATATATATATATATATATATATATATATATATATATATATATATATATATATATATATATATATATATATATGTCGTACCTAGTAGCCAGAACGCACTTCTCAGCCTACTATGCAAGGCCCGATTTGACTAATAAGCCAAGTTTTCATGAATTAATTGTTTTTAGACTACCTAACCTACATAACCTAACCTAACCTAACATTTTTGGCTACCTAACCTAACCTAACCTATAAAGATAGGTTAGGTTAGGTTAGGTAGGGTTGGTTAGGTTCGGTCATATATCTACATTAATTTTAACTCCAATAAAATAAAATTGACCTCATACATAATGAAATGAGTAGCTTTATCATCTCATAAGAAAAAAATTAAAGAAAATATATTAATTAAGGAAAACTTGGCTTATTAGGCAAATCGGGCCTTGCATAGTAGGCCGAGAAGTGCGTTCAGGCTAATAGGTAAGACATATATATATATATATATATATATATATATATATATATACATATATATATATATATATATATATATATATATATATATATGCGAACAAGCCTGAATGGTCCCCAGGACAATATGCAACTGAAAACTCACACCCCAGAAGTGACTCGAACCCATACTCCCAGGAGCAACGCAACTGGTATGTACAAGACGCCTTAATCCACTTGACCATCACGACCGGACAAAATGAGGTGATAGCCGAGGCTATTTGAACCACCCCACCGCCGGCACTCGGATAGTAATCTTGGGCATAGCATTTTACCAAATCACCTCATTCTTTGGGGCACACGTGAGGAACACAAATGCGAACAAGCCTGAATGGTCCCCAGGACAATATGCAACTGAAAACTCACACCCCAGAAGTGACTCAAACCCATACTCCCAGGAGCAACGCAACTGGTATGTACAAGACGCCTTAATCCACTTGACCATCACGACCGGACAAAATGAGGTGATAGCCGAGGCTATTTGAACCACCCCACCGCTGGCACTCGGATAGTAATCTTGGGCATAGCATTTTACCAAATCACCTCATTCTTTGGGGCACACGTGAGGAACACAAATGCGAACAAGCCTGAATGGTCCCCAGGACAATATGCAACTGAAAACTCACACCCCAGAAGTGACTCGAACCCATACTCCCAGGAGCAACGCAACTGGTATGTATAAGACGCCTTAATCCACTTGACCATCACGACCGGACAAAATGAGGTGATAGCCGAGGCTATTTGAACCACCCCACCGCCGGCACTCGGATAGTAATCTTGGGCATAGCATTTTACCAAATCACCTCATTCTTTGGGGCATACGTGAGGAACACAAATGCGAACAAGCCTGAATGGTCCCCAGGACAATATGCAACTGAAAACTCACACCCCAGAAGTGACTCGAACCCATACTCCCAGGAGCAACGCAACTGGTATGTACAAGACGCCTTAATCCACTTGACCATCACGACCAGACAAAATGAGGTGATAGCCGAGGCTATTTGAACCACCCCACCGCCGGCACTCGGATAGTAATCTTGGGCATAGCATTTTACCAAATCACCTCATTCTTTGGGGCACACGTGAGGAACACAAATGCGAACAAGCCTGAATGGTCCCCAGGACAATATGCAACTGAAAACTCACACCCCAGAAGTGACTCGAACCCATACTCCCAGGAGCAACATCAAATCACTAGTACTCTCGGCAGTCTCCAGTACTCTGGGCAGCCACTAGTACTCTGGGCAGCCACCAGTATTCTGGGCAGCCACCATTATTCTGGGCAGCCTTCAGTACTCTACGCAGACCCCAGTACTCTGGGCAGCAAACAGTTCTCTGGGCAACCCTCCAGTACTCTGAGCAGCCTCCAGTACTCTGAGCAGCCTCCACGACGCTGGGCAGCCTCCAGTACTCTCTGGTGCCTCCACTACTCTGGGCAGCCACCAATATTTTGGGCAGCCTTTAGTACTCTAGGCAGCCTCCTGTATATTAGGCTTATAACTGTATATTAGGCTGTATATTAGGTATATAACCCCAGACCTGACACCCTACCTCCTTACAACCTCACCCCCCACAACCCCACACCTTACAGTCCCCACACTTACAACCCCTCCCGGTCCACACCTCCCAACCCTTCACCGGCCTTCCTCCATCCTCTCCCCTATCCCCCTAACCCATTCACTCAACCCCTGCTGCTACCCACCCCACTCCCTTCATTCACCCTACACCTCACCCCCCCCCCCACCTACGTTCCATCTCTACCCCAACCCCTTCTACGTGGCGGCGGCCTTACTCCCTCTCCTAATCCCTCACCTTCCACCGTCCCTCCGCCTTGCTCCTCCACCTCCCCCACCACTCTTCCCCCCTTTCCTCCTCTCCTCGTGTTGATATTCTAGTATTAGCTTGTCGTAAAAAGCGGGCGTCGGGTAGACGCGGTAATTTTAAGGATTTATGATGGAATTGCAATGGTCGAGGCCATTGTAAGGATTCCTGTTCAGAAGTACGACGTACGGCGGGCCCAGGACGGGTCAGTAACAATGATACCAGGCCGACTTTTGAGGTGAAGGTCGATGGGTTGGGTTTGACTGCATTTGTGGACACCGGAAGTCAAGCAACATTAATTAAAGAGTCAGCCTTCAGCAAACTTAAAAATGCACGCCTTAAGCGTACTGATAAACGATTAACAGCTTTGAATGGAGGTAAAATTAACATCTTGGGTTCATAGTACCATAAATTTTGAGATTAATGAGGAATGTCACCTTTACACTTGACCTGTAGTTGGAGACCTTGATTATCCTGTTGACGTACTCGTGGGAATGGATTTCCTGTCCTGTTTTTAATTACTCTTTGTCTGCAAGCAAAGGTGCTCGGAACGGTAGACTGCGTTTGGAAAGAAGTTCTTATCCAGTGAAAATGGTCGACCATCCTCCAGTTGTAGCTTCAGTTAATAGGAAGCAAAAATATAACGTAAATTTCCCCAAATTATTATTTAAGTCTCTTCAAGACCCCGATAGAAGGTCATGTGTTTTGCATGCACTAACTAAACAAACTTGCCCCCACATTCTCTTAAATTCCTTCAAGTTTCCATAGGGCTTCACATCCAACTAGGTACCACCCTTCAGGTGGCTGGGAGGTGTGACAGGTTATTGATTCCCCACCATCTTATTGTAGTGCTTGACAAAGGTGCCATCATTCCGGTCGTCAACCTCTCCTATAAAACTTTTAGGTTTAAAGTCGGGGACAGGGTATCTCAGGTTTCTGTTGTTGAGGAAGCTGAAATTTATCAGCATGAGAGCAAGGGAGAGCCACCTGCCATCACCGCACACTGTAGTGCATTACTGGTAACGAAGGGCGTTACCTATTCACAGGACATGACCAAGGAGAGTAATCATAACATGAATCATGATGTAGATAAATTAATTGCGGTACTTGACTTACAGCATGTCTCTCAGGCAGACATGGAACGTTTGAGGGGGGTCTTGTGTAGATTTCCCAGACTGTTTACCACCGATGATGATCAGATTGGTCTCCTGGATAGGGTTGAACACACTATTCCTACTAGAGATCATCTTCCTGTGTACACCCGACAGTGGAGGTTGCCGGAACAGGCTAAGAATGTAATCAGGGATGAGTGCCAGAAAATGTTGAGGCAGGGCGTGATAGAGCCTAGCACATCACCGTGGCTCTCTCCTGTTGTGTTAGTTCGCAAACCTGAGGGTAGTTATAGCTTCTGTGTTGACCACCGGAAGGTAAACGAAATAACTAAGGGTGATGTGTATCCGTTGCTCCGAATACAAGAGATAATCAATCAATTTGGTGCTGCCAAGTATTTCTCAAATATCCCACATCCTGTGGGCTATATCAGTAGAAAGGTCAAGGGTCTTGAAGTTCGATATTCGGCCATGGATCGGGAGGCACTGGCAGTAGTAGAGTCAGTTAGATATTTCGAACCGTATCTATTTCAGCGCCATTTCGTAATTTACACCGACCATCGTGCTTTAACACACATATTTTAAAAGAGCACGAAATGCCCACGAATGTCACGCTGGTCTTACGAATTTTCGGCCCACTCATTAAAGATATTGCATAAACCTGGTCTTGCACATGTTGTGCTGGATACGCTGAACCGAAATATCGTCTCTATTACTGTAAACCAGAATATTGAAACCATTCCATCAGATAAAATGAGAGAATACCAGATGAGCGAGCCTAGGTGGAAAGAGATTATTGAATATTTGGAAGGGGGAAAATACCCTTCCAAGAACCGTAAATTACCGACTCATGATTTTGAGATGAAACAGGGCGTCCTGTATTACGTTAATAGTCAAAAAGATAGGGCAGTATTCCAGCTAGTTATTCCGCACACGTTGCGGTCATCTGCGTTAAAGCTTGCTCATGCATCAAAAGTTGCAGGGCATCCGAGTATCTTTAAAACTCACTTAAAAGCAAAGTCTCTCTTATATTTCCCAGGGCTGCTTTCTGAGGTAATCCAATATGTGAAGTCATGTTCTCATTGCCAGAGGAGGAAAGGTACCCTTAAGGTACAAGCCCCACTTGAAGGAATTTCCTGAAATTCAGGAACCCTTAGATCGTGTGGGGGCCGATTTGATTGACTTACACCACAGTCATTCGGGTAACAGATACGTGTTGGTACTTATTGACCATCTGCCTAGGTACACTACACTAGTTGCATTACGTCAGGAAGATTCTCGTACGGTTGCAGATGCGTTCTTGCTAAGGTTCGTAACTGTATTTGGGCCTCCTAAAGTTTTAGTCTCTGACCTGAGTCAGGAATTCAATGGAAATGTTTTTAGGGTAGTTTGTAGGATTTTAGAGACAACTTCGGCTTTTACAACAGCCTACCACCCACAAGCAAACGGTATGACGGAATGTACTAATCGTTCGGTCTAGGATATGCTTGCAATCCTTGCTGAACATGACGCAAATTCGTGGGATGAAAACCTACCCTATGTTTAGTTAGCTTTGAATACTGCCATCCATCAATCGATTAACACCCAACCCCCTTCTTTTGTTTACTGGTCATTCATGCAATTTCTTCTCAGGTCTGCTTAACAGACATAATATTGCATATGGTGAGGACTATCCTTCAGAGGTATCCTTCAAAGGTCCTCGGTAAGATGAGGAATGCTTGGAATATTGCGGCTGAAGCGTCCAAGAAAGCACGGAATCGTTATGCTCGCTTTTATGACAAGAAAGTGTGTCCCCTAGAGTTAAAAGAGGGTAGCCTCGTGTTGAGAGTAAATGAGGCTGCGCCCGCCAATCAGAGTAGGAAACTAGCTCCTAGATGGTGGGGTCCATATAGAGTAATTAAGAGGGCGGGACCAGTTAATCTTGTCATAAAAGGAGTATTCGAGGACCAGGTGGAAAGGACAATTCATGCAAATAAAATAAAACCATATCATGCTAGAGAGGAATTAGAACTGCCTTCAGGAGTCTAATTCCTGACTCAGCGGTGCTGACTCATGGCTTAATCGACGAGTCAGGGGATGAGAATGATCCTCTTTCATCATTCATCTGTAGTCAGGTGCAGTCTCGTCACCCAATGGTGATAAGATCTCGCACTGAACAGTTACAGTAAAGTAACTTCCCTGGTTAGTATAATTTAGTATTCATTAGATTTTCCTGTGGAGGCAATGATGTGAATTATTACTTGTACTTAACTCGGGTAGCAGCTTTTACCGTGCTCTGGGGTTCCAACTTCCATCAAACCCAGAGTTATATCTATGCTTCCGCCATGTGGTCTGTCTGTTCCCAGGTCTCATTGGTACACCGCACCAGTTGTTCCAGCCACACGTGAACCCTTGTCTGTAAAGACCGAGGGGGAGGCACGTTACACTAAGCCCCTCCCTCTCCAGCCCCAGTAACTCACTCATCAGTTACTTTGGGGTGGGTGACAGTACAAGAGACACCCGGCTGACACCTCACGTCACTAACGAGGTTGTCAGGGGCCAGCAGGCTGTCCACATTGAAGCAGTCACTGGATGTCAACGTGTTCAACATCGGGTGTAGCTGTCTCGAGGTCACCACTTCCCACCAGCTGCATCGTCAAGACTGCAGCCATACCAGCAGTGTTGGATGAGAGGTCAAGAGAATGGGCGAGCCAGTAGCAGTATTCGAAAATTTCTCGTCGGAAGATTGATGATTACGTCGTCTGAGTAACATGGAAGTGGAACTAAGGCGGTCACAGGTGGAAGGCACGGTCTCCCTGCAGAGTACCGCGACTCGCCATATAATGGTCGCAAAATTGCTTCCTTTGGCCTAAAGTCGGCGGTACGAGGGTATACACAGTTGGTGTTTACGGCCTAGTATGTGGGAACCGACCTGTGAGATTTATATTTATTTAATTTATATGAATTTATATTTAAGTTAATTTATATACTTCGATAGAAATTTGTATGATAATAAGTGGACTGTATTTCTGCAATAATCTCATAATCTCACAAATCGATCCTCTACACATTAGGGGGGGTTTATATTAAATTTATATACATGCAGCCAATCAAACTACAGTATTAACTACACATTGTTAAACATTGAAGAGGTTCCTTATCTTATTGTACAGCAGGCCTTAATCCAAAAGATATAACCAGGATGTAGACACCAAATTATCCTCTTTGAGGTAGCTTCCATCACCCAGTAACTGGTACACAAAGCATGCTTCCTCGTCTTGACCTGTCAAAAGGGCGCTAGCTATGAAGCCAGAATCCTAATATATGACAGCTATATCAGAGAAAACACTGTACAAGGAACCATAAAGACCTGGCTTAATTACCTTTAGTATGAGGCGATCTCGTGCTCTAACCGGCCAACCCTATCTAATGACATTAATGGCCATAAATGATAGATAAATGGGTTTCGGCAGAACACTTAACTTGTATTTGTTGACAGCGTGTTGATGATGGTACACCTTTGGTTTCCATAACACTTCGTCCAATTAAAATTAACAGGAGCCGAATTGCTCCCATGCCTCTGGTCTAAGTACAATAACAATGGCTGACCACTCCCTCCTCTCTGACGCCTGGCTTACATTGTCCAGATTTCAGAAAGTGATAGAAGGGTCATATTTACTCTATTTTGATATTGATAATTAAGTTAATTTATATGAGATGGTTTGTGATGGAAAAGTCCAAAGACTAATGTATTTAAGAATAATTCCCACCATAATAGGTGGTGAAATTATAATAGTATGTGGTAATGATATCCCGTTTTCTATAGACGGAAATTCCACTACAATTTACATTTTCTATGGGTAACTTGTTTATACAACACAGCAATTATTATCTGTCTGTATGATATTATTAAATGGTGTCGGATTTTCCGACATAATTCCCCAGGGGGCTGCTCACGGGTCGAAGTCCTCTTTAGAACAGACGAACTCCGATACTCCTCCTTCGAATTATTAGATTAATTTGATGTTAATAGTTAGTAACCATACATTTGTGCGTCTGTTCGTACAGGACGGATGTCCCGTACTAGAGTTGCAGGGGTTAGAAGTCTAATGCGATTTCATTTCCCTGTCAACTCTTGAAAGGCTAATATTCAAGCCTAATTACATATTATTTTACCCAGAAGACTGAATGTGATCAAGTACTACAGTCAAGTATGATTCAGGGACTGCAGTGAGATCAGTGACATTAGATATAACTTGAAGTTTGTTCAGGTAACTAGTCACTGATATATAAACACTGAGGCCCATGGAATACATCTTGATTAAATAATAAATGTATCAAATCAGTCATCAGATTTATTGGGGTTTAATTTAGTTAATTGATTCAGAAGATTGAATAGCTCAACATTAAAGTAAAGTATGGTTCTGAGACTGCAGTGGGTTCAGTGACATTGGTTGCAGTGACTTGTAGCTGTTTAGGCTACTGTTCACTGATTTGCCACTGAGGCCTCATGAAATCCTCTTCAGCTTCAAATGATGATACTAACATCAACCTCTGTTGGTATAGTCAGCTGTAATCTCCTTAGTATAATGCTACTGGAGAAATATAATCAGCTGACAAATTTAGATTTCTACTGGTATTGTTTATCTGCAGCCATAGGTCTCCTCAGGCTTGATACTGGGCCTGAGAGTAATTTACCTCCTGCAGAGTTTAACATGGTTATGCCCTGATATTTAGTAGGGCTACCGATGAATCGATGGCAATAGTCTGTCCCAACAAGGAGACCGAAGTCGGTGAGGTGATCAGACTTAATATTATCTGCCAATTTTATTCCTCTATTTCTCAGGAATTTGGCTGTTGCTCTCAGACCTTGAACTTGTAGGTCTACTGGTATTTTGTCCACCACAATGGCTTGTACTCTACAGACGTACCTGCCTAAACGTACTGATGGTTGCACCACCTGGTAGACTTGAGGTCCTGCATCTGTTACAAACCCTGAGATATTGAATGACATCTGGGCTACAGGCCTTAATTGTAGTTCATCTGCCAACTTTTTAGTGACAAATGTTCTCTGGGACCCTTGGTCAAACAACCCACGGGTATGGACCTTGGCCCTCTTATTCAGGATGGTAATTTGGGCAGTAGGCAAAGTCGTATTACCTTTAGACTTTGCCGATTGGACACTCTTTGTTTGTTGCACCTTGCAGTACTGTACTGTGGTGGGAATGCTATCTTCCACCTTGGGGTTTGGAGACGTTGTTTTGGTGTCTCTGCACAATGCTGCATGGTGCTGACCTTTGTTACACCTATTACAGGTGTGTAATTGGGTCTCACAGTCCTTGATGTTATGTTTCCTGAGGCACCTCGTGCAATGTTGCAAATCTTTGAGTCGCTCAACACGGGCGTCACTATCAGGAAAATTAGAGCAGTGGTACATTGAATGTTTCTCATTGCAGAACAAACATGTTCCATAGCTTCCAATACCCTTTGGTGTCACGTTCTTGGATGACACAGTAACTATAGGCTTGGAGGGTCCCACTGCATATACGCCCACACTGCTACTGTTCCACTTTGGTGTTGAATTATATTGTCTAGATTGATTTGGAGTACCTTTGGTACTCTGTGTTTTACTATTATTGGTTTCTGAGGGTTTACTTGGTGGTTTTAATTTGTCATGTGTTCGTAATTGATGAACTACTGACTTTAAACCCTCAGATATTTCATTCATGGATAAGATGCTTTTATTGTAATGAGCACTCATTTGTCTCAATATGTCCCTAGGTATTTTCTCCTGGACAATTATTTTCAAGACCCACTCAGCCCCGTTTGTATCTGCTGTCAGGCTGAGGGCATTGATCAATGATTCTACCTCCAGCTTGAAGACTTGGAGTGAATCAGCTGAAGCCTCCGGTGGGGGTAAATGCAACAGCTCATGAACTAAATGTGATGTTCTTACTTCTGGATCAGCATAATTATCCTTGAGGAGTTTTACTGCCAGATCATAGCCGTCATTAGATAATCTCAGATGGGATACTACTGTTTTAGCCTCACCTGATAATTGGCCTTGCAAATAAGAGAATTTACTACTCTTTGGTAAAGATTGTTTTGAGTCCACAAGGCCAACGAATTTGTTCCAAAATTCGTCCCAATCTTCCTCATCTTTTCCTGAGAAATTGGGTAAATTAATTGGAGGGAGTCGAGCTTCTGCTTGACTCGTATTAGATGCAACTGTTGTTGTTGTTGCAGTTGTTGTTGCCTTGTTCTGGGCAATTAATTTGACGTAAGGCTGTAATGTGGCCTGAGTGTGATCTTCATAATTCGCTAGATCAACCATAATGTCGTCTATTTCTGTTTCTGATAAATTAGTGTTGGCAAGTTCAACCACATATGTTGCTATTTGGCATTTGATTTGCTCAAATTTACCTGCAGCTGCTTGATAATAGCTTTCCAGGTCAGCATAATCAACTTGAGATTGTTGTAAGAAATCTTCACATTTCTTGATCTGTCTTGTTAAGTGGCCTTTAAGACCTGCAAGGGTTCTTTTCATTCTCCCTGCATTATCCATACTGGCTAGTTGGTGAAGCCTTGTGGGGCTTGTACTTGGGTCGCTCATAATACTGAACAAGCACTGATGGTAGCCTAGGGTAAAATTTCTGCACTCGCTAGGCTGTAATCCTACCTCTACTAGAGGTTAGCACTTAAAATTAATACGCATTATATATATATAATCATACACACTAATGATTTGAGTGATAAACCAGTGTCATTGGAAGTACCTTTAGGTTAGCTCTTCTATATCACCCTAGGATGGTATAGACACTAATTAATCACTCAAAGGTGTAATGATCATAAGTAAATTATTATATATACAACTCAACTCAAGTTGATAAAAATTACACCCAAAATAGGGTCTGGACCATTCATTAATGGTGCTAGGTTGTTTAATATAGTACAACTAGACTATGGTAATAACACTAGGATGAACAATCAATAGTTCAACTAGTCAATGGTAATATCCTACCCTGTTGTGGGTTGGCAATTAGTAAATATTATATTGTGAACACTAGTGCAATATATATTAAATAATTCTCTATTTTGGAGAAATAATATACACAATTATTGATAATAGCCTCTTAATTAGCCTCTATGAAACTTCTAATATTATCAAGAAGTATTAAATATTATTAGTGACCTCGCGAAATAAACTCCACAAAATTCGTGGATAATCTCTTGCAAAATTTAACACCACGAAATCCGTGAACAATCTCGCGACACAGCCACTAATTTGGCTGGCTTCAATATTAGCGCTGTCATTTCACAGAATAACACGCCACCAAATCTGTGGGTGTGCATGAAACCGCTGACTAAGGCTTAACTGGACTGAGGGAGGCTCGTGAGCTCGCACGAGGCAACGCCGCCGTCTTTGACTGCTGGCTTTGTATAAATCACACTGCACTAGTATATTTAATGAATCCACTGGTTAACTGGTTCATCCGGTACTAAGATGACCAAATATGGGTTCATAGGACCAATTAATCTGGTTCGAAGGACCAAATAATGTGGGAACCGACCTTTGAGATTTATATTTATTTAATTTATATGAATTTATATTTATGTTAATTTATATACTTCGATAGCAATTTGTATGATAATAAGTGGACTGTATTTCTGCAATAATCTCATAATCTCACAAATCGATCCGCTACACATTAGGGGGGGTTTATATTAAATTTATATACATGCTGCCAATCACACTACAGTATTAACTACACATTGTTAAACATTGAAGAGGTTCCTTATCTTATTGTACAGCAGGCCTTAGTCCACCAGATATAACCAGGATGTAGACACCAAATTATCCTCTTTGAGGTAGCTTCCATCACCCAGTAACTGGTACACAAAGCATGTTTCCTCGTCTTGACCTGTCAAAAGGGTGCTAGCTATGAAGCCAGAATCCTAATATATGACAGCTATATCAGAGAAAACACTGTACAAGGAACCATAAAGACCTGGCTTAATTACCTTTAGTATGAGGCGATCTCGTGCTTTAACTGGCCCACCCTATCAAATGACATTAATGGCCATAAATGATAGATAAATGGGTTTCGGCAGAACACTTAACTTGTATTTGTTGACAGCGTGTTGATGATGGCACACCTTTGGTTTCCATAACACTTCGTCCAAGTAAAATTAACAGGAGCCGAATTGCTCCAATGCCTCTGGTCTAAGTACAATAACAATGGCTGACCACTCCCTCCTCTCTGACGCCTGGCCTACATTGTCCAGATTTCAGAAAGTGATAGAAGGGTCACATTTACTCTATTTTGATATTGATAATTAAGTTAATTTATATGAGATGGTTTTATGATGGTAAAGTCCAAAGACTAATGTATTTAAGAATAATTCCCACCATAATAGGTGGTGAATTTATAATAGTATGTGGTAATGATATCCCGTTTTCTATAGACGGAAATTCCACTACAATTTACATTTTCTATGGGTAACTTGTTTATACAACACAGCAATTATTATCTGTCTGTAAAATATTATTAAATGGTGTCGGATTTTCCGACATAGTAGCCTGGTAACATCACGCAACGCCTGAGACAACGTGAACCATGATGGAAGGTGGGATCCTCCTGTTCTGCAAACAAGCCACCTACCTCAACGACCCTCTGACACTATCGCTGTCACAAGACACCGTTAGTACGTCCATTCCTGCTCTTCTGTGGTCATCTGCGCCGTCAAGCTTTACCTCAAGACTACCGTGTGAGCTCTGGTTGGTATGAACACGTGTGAACTTTTGGGAGCTAGGTCAATGGTCGAGCGAGAGTAATCTACAGTTGTCACTTGGTACCCGGCTCTGGGACATTCTGTCGCCTTTTAACGGTCCCGGGAAAGGTGAACAAGAGAACCAGGGACCTCGACACTAATGCAGGGAAGAAGCAAGATCGTCATCAACATCATCGACCTCGACTACAGTCTTCGCTCATCGTCATCGATTTTTGTTACATAAAAAGAACATTTGGTTAAAAGATAAAGTAAAGTAAGGCTCTGAACACCTTCGTAAAGTTCATCTGAACACTTTTGGTTAAATGTTGAAAAAGAGCTTTAGTCAATATTATTTTGGTAAAGTGTAAATGTGGAAACTTCTCCTATATGATTTGGTCATTCATTAATAGCCTCCTGTGGGATAGACGATTGCACTAAGCCCAGAACAAACGGCTGTAGAAAATTATGTTGTGCTATTTTTTTCAGAGTATTTGAACACAGGAGGGGCGGACCAAATTGAACATTGATACTCTTAAATCAGGAGTGCGGACAGTCTTCGCTGTACAGTCAGCTGTAACCTGTGATTTAGTTGCAGTGGAATTTTTAGTTATATGTAATAAAACTAGGTTTGTTTTTATTGGCGGAATATCAAGAATGACATTGCTTGGAGAGTGGATTTTAAACGGATGTGAACTTCGTGAAGTTCAGTGTTCCTCTTCCGGTTGACTGAAAGTTCAGTCTGTAGATATGTTTTAATTATTGCTTTACATTGTGGGTGCCCTCCCTGCTCTAGGGAGCACACACGTGGTTGACTAATAAAGAGCCAAGGAATTTTACTAGCCAGCTTTTGCTGAAAAATTAGGGAAGTTTTGTTTAGCTAGATCAGTCAGGTGTAGGATGTATGTTCCAGTTGCATTGGACGATTGCTGGGCTGTCAGCTGACAGTCGGAATTTATGCTGCAATCGGTAATGTTTATTTTATGATCTTTGCTATACAATCTGATGATTGTCATTTTATTAGATAGGGTAGCTTTTTTATATAAGCATGGATTTGTTGATTGTATAACTAAGGATTTGGATATTAAACCTCATTTTTCATGGTAATAAAAAAAGTTTTATTAATTTACGTACGTGGGGGGGGGGGGGAGGTTGTAACAAACTAGCTTGTTGTAGAAAGTACAGATCTGTCATAAGCATCAGATTGGGACCACGTGTCTCCCAAAAGATGTAGGCTGGTGGTATAAATCTCCCCCTGGGATTTAGGGATTAACACGTTTAGAAAACAAGATGGCCGTCTCCTTTGTTTTAATGCAAACAAGTAATGAATATTTCAGCAATCGGAGAAATTGTTGTAAAAACTAATCTGGATTAAGTATGTATGCCAGGCCAACATGAAGGTAGAGTTTGAGATCAGGGTTCATACACCGTCATTATGAAGTGACTTCATGTTGAGTAGGAGGGACTAGGTCGGTGGCCGCTTATGACGTAGCTGAGGCAATTGGGGTCACGCGGTTGACGTGACCACAATCTTCCATATTTACTAATTCATACTGTACAAATTAAAGTCCACTAGCGAATATTGTAATTGATATAGTTTTTCCAAGATGTCTAATTTTATTACCACCAGCTTTAATATTAATTCAACCTTCTGGTTTGGCTAGGATATGAGATTAGTTTGTTCAAGATAAACCCTGCTTGGTAAATTGATAAACCTGGTGAAGTTATACTTACTAGTCTAGGTCAGTTCTTAGCTGAGTACAGGCTAGACAGTGTTGTTGTGGAGGAAGGTCATTTAGGAAGTGTTAACTAAGGGAGTGAATTTTATTAATTACTTTGATAGCTTTGCATAATGAACTGTGAGTAAGAACTTTTGTATTTCCTGAGTTTTACCCAATTGATATTATACGATTGTGTTTGCTGTGGTCTCTACGAGTCTGGGTTATTGGAATGAATCAGTATTAATATTGCAAGCAAGTCATGCTATCTTAACTCCCAAATATATTACTTTGTTTTGTTTGAGTAATTCCCACACTTAAGGTAAATTCATTCCCCCCATTTCCAAATAATTTGGGGATTAAGCCCCAAGGGTTTAATGACTGATTAATTGGCCCAAACCCCGCTTAATTAATTTGGGTGTTTCGTTTTAATTGGTTTGGTCGTAGCAGTGTTGAGATCTTTGAGCTTACTAGTATTCCTAGAACGACGTCACGTGGCTGTTAAATCTTAGACGGTCGAACGTCTAAGACCATGTGGAGTGGGACTCTGCTGAGAGTTAGCTCTGGGGGTCTTGGTCTTAAGTTTATTCACGGGCAGGGCAACGGATAAGAGAGAGTTTAAACCACGTCCCGTGTTACAACACCAGTAGTGTTCAATGTGAACCATCACCCCGGTAGAGCACAATGCGTACTATCACTCCAGTAGAGCGCAATGTGCACCATCACCCCAGTAGTGCACAATGTGAACCATCACCTCAGTAGTGCACAATGTGAACCATCACCCCAGTAATGCACAATGTGAACCATCACCCTAGTAGTGCACAATGCGATCTATCACATAAGTAGTGCACAATGCGATCTATCACATAAGTAGTGCACAATGTGAACCATTACCCCAGTACTGCACAATGTGATCTATCACATAAGTAGTGCACAATGTGAACCATTACCCCAGTAGTGCACAATGTGAACCATCACCCCAGTAGTGCACAATGTGAACCATCACCCCTGTAGTGCACAATGTGGACCATTACCCCAGTAGTGCACAATGTGGACCATCACCCCTGTAGTGCACAATGTGAACCATCACCCCTGTAGTGCACAATGTGGACCATCACCCCTGTAGTGCACAATGTGAACCATCACCCCTGTAGTGCACAATGTGGACCATTACCCCAGTAGTGCACAATGTGGAAAATCCCCCCCTGTAGTGCACAATGTGAACCATCACCCCTGTAGTGCACAATGTGGACCATCACCCCTGTAGTGCACAATGTGAACCATCACCCCTGTAGTGCACAATGTGAACCATCACCCCAGTAGTGCACAATGTGAACCATCACCCCAGTAGTGCACAATGTGAACCATCACCCCTGTAGTGCACAATGTGAACCATCACCCCAGTAATGGACCTGTGAAGCTAAACCAAATTAGTGGACCATGCTAGCTTCTCCTCTCTAGAGTTCCATATGATCTCTGTCCCCAGTATTACTCCACAGAGAGTCTCTCTCCGATAGCGCACGATGAAACCTCAAATACTTGTAGTATACAACGCTAACCCTCCTCTCAGTAGGGTATAATGACGAATTTAACAACAGTAGTGTAACAGGCTAACTCTCACTCCAGTAGTATACAATGTTAACTTTCTTCCCAGTAATGTATTGCATTCGAGAAGTAAACTTTCTCTCAAATATTGTTTCATGATAACTCTGCACCGAGTAGTGTACACAATAACTGTCACCCCTGGAATGTACTCTCTCACCTCAGTTCTGGTCCCTATTAACTCTCACACTGGATATGTTCTCTCTTACCTCAGTATTGTACCATGTAAACTTTCACTCCATTTATGTATTTTGTGAGCGCTAGTAGTAGGGAGTAAGACGCACAGAACATTTTTTTTGGGGGGGGGGAAAAAATGTTCTGAGTGGCTTAGGGTTTTTCAGGCGAATTTGGGCAGTCACAGATTTGGGATTAAGGATTTCTTATGAGTGAGTATTTTCTGAGATTATAGATTTTTGTTAAAGTCCTTATAATGAAAAATAATGTCATACGAGTATGTAAAAGTTCTTATGATGAAAATAATTTCCGAGACTTTAGAAGTTTGTTAAAGTTCGTATGATGAAAATAATGTCTTACGAGTTTTGTTAAGAGTTCTTATTTGTTTCTTACTTAGAAACTTGTATATTGCTATATATCTGATTCATTTCCCTGCCATCCCCCCTCCCTCACCTTTCCCTCCCCCTGCATCCCCCACTTGTACCTCACACCCCCTCCCTCCCCCCTTACCTCGCAATCTGTCGCCTCACCTGTGTTTACTTTTAGACCGTCAGCCAGACGCCTCGTGCAGGTCACCTCTTATCTTATCTTCTCCATAATATCTGGACCATCCCTCCACCCTCTCTCTCTCTCTCCTCTTCATATTATTCTCTCTTCCTATTTTTCTTACATCGTATGTTTTATTCCTTTTTCATTAACCAGTCAGTTTTATACAAATCAACCGAAGCATCTCAATGTAGCCTTTATTACTGAAACTGCCTCCGAGACTATCTAAGCTGGCACCAGCTACCTGCCCCAGGCTATCTGCCCGAGGCAATCATCACCTGATTACCTGCCCTGTCATCTACCAGTCATTGTCAGCGTTCGCCACCGTAATAATTTATATATATATACATTAAGCGTTAATAAAACTTATTTATTTATTTATAATTTATTTAGTCATCTAATTTTAGTTTACACAATGTATAATAAAGAGTTTAATCCCAGTATTCGCCAATCATTCTCGCTATTAATAAAACAGCCAAACGCTCACTCAGGGGCACACTATTGTTATTACGCTCATTCAGGGGCCCCCTCAGATCGCCTAAGGCCAAAGTCTTAGAGGCCTACACTTTCAGTCAACATTCAAACTTCATCCTGTTCACAAGGTTCCCCCAGCATAGTCATATCATCATCATGTCAGTGTGTCCCCTGTGCCTGTCTCCTCTCAAAAACGAAATCAGGCATGTGTGTCAAACACAATGTTTAACGTGCCTAGGTGAAATGTCCATCAACGCTCTTCAAGAATGTAGACTGTACTGTATAGGATGCAACGGGTCTACGCCGCCTGGACATTTTGACGTAACCTGTACCAGCTGTGGACAACTCTATTGTGCAAATCGTAAGTACCGCTTTTCTCGCACATTCAATAAACTTTCAAAGAAAATATATATCTGAAACACACATACATACATACATACATACAGACAGACAGACAGTCAATTTATATATATTATTCTTATTTCAGTTCATGGTTCTACTTCCTGCCCGTACTGTCGTTGGTCCGTTAACCAGGAACCTCCCACCGAAGCCAGAAACGTCATTGAACCTCCACCCAAACGCCGTCGCATCATAAATAACCGTACGTTTTCACAATAATTTTCGTAATTTAAAAAAGTTAATAATTATATATTTTAACAAGTGTATAAACAAGTAATATGTACTCATACAGAAAAAATGTTTCCATTACAGGAGTTCCTATTCGTGATCAAGAGAATCTCATACTTGGTGGAATCAACATCCCAGCCCGTAAGTAATATTATTATTTATCTGTAATTCTGTTTTTCATCTTATTTAGACTTTTTTGTTTTTCCTCTTAATAATAAATTCCTTTTTATTTAGACAATATTTTCCTCTTAAAGTTACAAACATTGTTTTCCTATTAAGGTTTTCAAATCCTCTTAATGTTTTCAAACTTGCTTTCCTCTTAACGTTTATTCATTGCTAATATTATATTACAGAATCGCCCCAGGATTCAACCCAACCCTCTGAGTGGAGCACGCCTGTACGCAGTCAACCCCAGCTTTCCCAGGAGCTAGAAGAAGATGCACCAGACGGCAACCTGCAGGCATCCTCAGATGAAGAAGAAGAAGACAATCAACCCCCTGTTCATGACATATCAGATGAAGAAGTCAACGCTCCAGATTCCCCAGAGGTACTTAACTTAGATAACGTTTTTCCACGAGTGTTAGAAGTCATACGCCATTTCGAAGGATCATTCTCGAGACATTCTTTCTCCATTCCCGGTCATTTAGATGCTGACCCCAGCGTATATATAAATAGGTATAGGGATTTTTTTATAGAATATATAGACAATCAGTTCAGACAAATACAGGAAGAATTCCCTCCCTCATTTCACATTTACCCTGACGTAAGCCTAATTTTGCAAAAACTTAATCATGCCGACGATCAATATGAAATATTAGACGAAGTATTTTCAATTAGAGGCGAAACTCAGACTGTTACACAGGAAGAGGTGGAAGTTCTCGTAAATTCATGGGTTGATGAAATGTCTGCTAAAATTGACGAATGCCTAAAAAATGTCCAATCCTCAAGTGTAGGAATTCATTCCATGTCAGGCTTTGCCATTAATTTTTCATATATTCGCCACCCTATGCACCTTGGATCATATATACCATATCCTGAAAAATTAAGGGGTAAAGAATCAGTATTTAACCCTGAAAGTGAAGGAGATGAGTGTTTGTTGCAGTGCATTGCGGCGTATAAAAACTTAGCATTGGGCAGGTCTATGAATAACGTTAGACAACATTACAAAAACCTTCGATGGTGTAAAAGATTCGTAGTATGGGCAGATGAAGTCAGATTCCCTGTATCATTTGATAATCTTAAGAAAATAGAGAAGCTTAACAAAATTTCTATTTATATTTATACAGTAACTCATGAAAGTAACAGATACTATCTTAGTTTAGCTAGGAAAAGCCAAGAAAAGTATGCCGATAGAGTTCCTTTGTTGTTATTAGAAGGCAAGCATCTCTGTCTGATAAAGGATTTTGATAAATTTGTAAAGAATATTAACCATAATCGGTATAAAATTCCTAACACTCATAAATTCTGCAAAATTTGCCTTTTGCATGCTCCCTTAGATGAAATTCAGGCTCACGAAGAGTCATGCACTGTATCCCAAGTATTTTCGTTCTATAATCCTAATGATAAAATCATTTTTAAAAATTACGGTAGGACCTATAGCCCAACTCACACCGCCAATTACGATTTTGAATGTCTTTTAGACCGTCAAAATCCTAGAAGCATGGTGGAATGTAAGCATAAAGCAATTGCTTATGCTTACATGATTTTAGACAGGGAATTCAATGTCGTAGAAACGTATTCTTACGTAGGTCCAGACGCGGTTAATCATTTTATTACAAAGCTAGAAGCCTCATGGAAAGCTATTCATGCTCAGCTCCCCAACTTCCCTAAGAACTTGTCTAGAGAACAGGAAAGAATGTTTCAAAGACAAAATACGTGTCAATTGTGTCATCAAACTTTCAAGAATAAGAAAGATAAACATTGACATCATAATCATGCTATTCAGGAAAATAATTACTTAGGTGCTTATTGTGCTCGTTGCAATTTACAATGTAAAAATGCTCGTAGATACTTGACCACATTTTCCCATAATGCTGCCTATGATCTTGGAATTATACTTAAAGAACTGCCCAAAAATCCTCACCGCGATGTAGAAATTCTAACCAAGGAAGGATTGAAATTTATGCAAGTCATCATAGGTGAACTTAACTTCCTAGATAGCCTAGCTCTCCTTAATGGATCATTAGGAACCTTAGCGAGCGAGCACGTTGCCAGTAAGAAACCCACCAAGTATACTGAACACATACTAAATGGCGTATCCGATGAAGCTAAAGCTCTGTTAATTAAAGGTAAACAAAGCCTATGTTATGATTATATTTCTTCCATGGACGTGTTAGACGAACCTCAGCTCCCGTCGCGAGATAAGTTTTACAATGTTTTACATGACGCTCCACTGTCTGAAGAAGATTATAACAATGCTCTTAAAGTATTTAATTTAGGGAACTGTACAAACATCAAGGATTACCTCATGTTATATTTAAAAGTTGACGTAGGAATGCTAGTTGATATATTTACACTTTGGCGAACATCACTGAAAGAAATTTATGAACTAGATATTGTTTTCTATATATCACTTCCTAGTTACGCTTGGGACGCTTTCTTATTTAAATCAAAAGTTGTACTTGACTATGTGTATGATCAGAATGTATATGATTTGTTGAGAAGGAATCTTAGAGGGGGGTTCACATCTTCCATAAGACAATTTACACAGGCTGTTAACGAGCACACTACATCTAACCCTAGCTCTGATGACGATACTCACATTTTGTACCTCGACTTCAACAGCCTATATGCAGCGTGCATGGCTAAAGTACTTCCCCAGGGAGGGATTAGACAATTAACTGACCTTGAGCGGGATACCTTATTAGGGCAAGGGTTACAACATATCCCCTGTGATCAAGACAAAGGCTATTGGATTTTATGCGATACAAAACATGTATCTCCCGAGGTAGCTAGGTATACTGATGATCAGCCCCTTGTACTGTCTCATACTAATATAACTGAGGAGTTTTTGTCAGAGTACAGTAAGAAAACCCTTAACGATGAAAAACGCAAGCTCCCACCTAAAAATACTAAGTTAATTGCATCCCACTTGCCCCAAAACAACTACTTAGTGAGCCTTGATTTCCTGCAATTGCTATTAAAACTAGGACTAGAAGTTGAACGAGTAAAAACAATCTATGAATTTAAACAGGCTCCCTATTTAAAAGATTTTATTTCAACCAACATTCGAGAACGAGCCAATACTACCTGTAAAGTTAAAGAAAAAGCTTTTAAACTCATAAGTAATAGTCTGTACGGGAAATCAATGACAAATGTATCTCGATATGCTAATACTCACCATCTAGTAACGACAAAACATTCATTCTTAACTCATGCAAGAAACCCTTTGTATAAACGAGCTGTCTCTTTAGGTCCAGATAGGGTTCTCTGTACAGTAATGAAAGACATCCTTAAAGTTACCACTCCTTCTTAAATGGGATATCAGATCTTGCAGATAGCCAAGAGGCGTTTATACGAGTTCTGGTATAATGTAGTTAAAGCCCATTATGGGGAGAGAGCTAGACTAATTTATACGGATACAGACTCATTCATATTTACTCTGACCTGTAAAGATGCTTTCCAAGAAATGACAAAAGCTCCTCTAGTAGATTATATGGATTTCAGTAATTTCGACAAAGATCATCCCATGTATTCTGCTACTCGCAAAGGTGAATTAGGACTCCTCAAGTCAGAAGTAAAGCAGAAAATTATAACTGAATTAATTGCACTCAAGCCTAAAACTTATTCTCTCCTAACCCTTGATAATGAACATTGATGTAAATGTAAAGGGATTCCTTATCACCAACAAAAGAAAATAACACATGCATCTTTTCAGAACACATTAGAGACAAATACAACTTTTAATTTTGTATCCCGATCCATTCGTAATGTTAACGGACAGATATGCACGTGTAAAACAACTAAGCGCGGTCTGTCAGCTTTTGATGACAAGAGGTACCTCATTAGTCCCACAGAGTCATTAGCTTACGGTCACCCAGACATTCCAGAGCGTGAGGTAGAGGAAGAGGTGCAGGTAGAGGAAGAGGTGCAGGTAGAGGATCCAGTAATTGTAGATAATCCCCAACCAAGACGTCAATTGTTCCCCATTTTTAATCTTTGGGAAAAACGGGATAGAGTCGCTCAGCAATTATTCCCTAACAACAACTAAGTCTGTTACTGTATTGTCTATGTATTATCTATAACTATATTCAAATGTCTATAATATTGTATTGGCTATGATTTGTTACTGTATTTGATATGTTATAACTATGATTTTATTGGCTATGATTTTATTACTGTATTGGATATGATCAAATGGCTATGTTATGACTATAATTTATTTTGTTACTGTATTGGCTATGATTTTCTTACTGTATTTGATATGAAATGACTATATTCAAATGTCTATGATATTTTGATATTGTATATTCTATGATTTTATTACTGTATTGGATATGAAATGACTTTGATTTAAGTGGCTATGATATTTTTGATATTGTATATTCTATGATTTTATTACTGTATTGGATATGTTATGACTATGATTTTATTTGCTATGATATTTTGATATTGTATATTCTATGATTTTATTACTGTATTGGATATGTTATGACTATGATTTTATTTGCTATGATATTTTGATATTGTATATTCTATGATTTTATTACTGTATTGGTTATGTTATGACTATGATTTTATTGGCTATGTTTAAAATAAAAACTCGAATGTAGATTTCGTTTAAATACTCCTTTCATTATATATTTGTAGTTAGTCTATTGAATCCTAGCAACATGGAAGGGCAGAAAAAAGTTATTACTGAATCCCAGTTGAATATATTTAGTGAACCGTCAAGAATTATTATTGCTGGATTTTCAAATGGTGGGAAGAGCTATTTATGTGCTAAAATGATAGAGAAATATCAGCAGAACTTTGCAAAAATAATTATCTGTGGAAGCGGGTATAAAGAGTTGAGAACTAATCCACTCATTAAACATAAGATATCTTTTTACTCTGAAATTGTAAACCCTTTAGACGATCGTGATCCAGAGGACACATCTCATATATTAGTTGTTTATGATGACTTGTATGTTGAATCTACAAACTCTAAAATAGTAAGTGATATATTTACTAAGGGACGGCATGAGAACATCTCTGTTATTTTTATAACCCAAAATATATTTTTCAGTGGGAAATTTTCTAGATCTATAAGTTTAAATGCTTCTCATTTTATTCTGCTTAAATCAAGAGACTTGTCCCAGATAGAAACATTAGGCAGACAAATATTCGGAAAACAAGATGCCAAGAAATTTTTAGATATATATAAGAAAGTGATTTCTCGACAGTATGGGTATTTACTTGTTGACTTGGGCGTTAAAACACCTGAATCCATAATATTTAGGGGAAATATTGTAAATGAACCCCCATATGAAATAGTGTATCAATGGTGAACATTACACAAACTCTTAATAAGATATACAATGACCCCAAGTCCGTAGGTGGGTTTGGTGGCGTTTTAAAATTGTATAGGGCAGCAAAGAAAACAATCCCTGAATTAACTATAAAAGATGTGAAAGACTATTTAAAAACGTCTAATGCATATACCTTACATCTATTAAAAAAACGTAAATTTAAACGAAGACGTATCTTAGCACCTAGACCTAAAGCTTTCTTTACCAGTGACTTGGCTGATATGACATTGTTAGCTAAGCACAACAATGATATTAAATATTTATTAGTTTGTGTTGATATATTTTCAAGGTTTGCACATGTAGTTCCACTATCCACTAAATCAGGTCAAAGTGTAAGTGAAGCCATGAAAGCTATTCTGGATTTACCTTCATCAAAAGGTGTAAGGAAGCTTAACACTGATAAGGGCGGTGAATTCTATAATAAATATATGAAACGATTGTTAGACAGTAAAAACATTGAACTGTACAGTGTATTTTCTCAGGAAACTAAAGCCAGCATTGCAGAGAGATTTATAAGAACATTGAAAACTAAGATATATAAATATTTAACGGCTTATAACACCTTAACCTATATAAATGTTTTATCTGATATGGTTAAAACGTATAATAGAACACCACACAGAGGATTAAAGGGGAAAATACCTATTGATGTACATGCTTTATCTTCGCCTCAAGATGTGACTAGGCAATTTAAGCTCATGTATAAAGGAGAGCAGCAGACTAAGCCACGCATCAGTAATCATCTGTCTGTTGGAGATACAGTACGGCTTGCCTTATCTAATCGTATTTCAAAGTTCAAAAGAGGTTTTCATCAACAGAACACTAAGGAGATATTTACTATTGCTCAAATTGATACTAAACAACCTGTGCCTTTATATTATCTAAAGGACTTAAATAATAGACTTATAGAAGACGGATTTTATAGAGAGGAGTTGACTCCCACCTACTTGTCAGATACATTTGAAATTGAGAGAATTATAAGTAAACGTAAAGTTGGTAATACTACTTTATATAAAGTTAGATACGTCGGTTACGACAGTTCATTTGATCAGTGGGTGAATTCAGATGACGTGAAGAAACTATGAAGAAGCAGCCCTTAGTTAGCAAGTATCGTGGATTTATTGAACTATTAGCTAGATTAAGTTATAATTCTAGGAAAAAGCTAATTAAGACTCTTAAAAAGGAACATATACTTTGCCTATCTGAAATATTTAATAATTTCTTAAAAAATAAAATTGAAGTTGGGAAGCCTATTTTAAAGAGACTTTCTAAATATAGAGCTCTACTCCATACATTAGCCTGTAAGAAGAAGGCTATTTCACTCAAGAAAGACATATTAACAAGTAAAAGAGGAGGTAATTTATTGGGCATTTTACTTCCCATAGCTATAAATTTTATTTCAAGGCTATTTAATAAGGAATAATGAAAGAATTCTATCTTGTACCACGAAAAGCTATTGATCAATAGAAGCCTACGGTAGTAAGTGTTGAGAAGCCTACGACGACAGTGAGAACAAATCCTGTTATACAACACTTGATAGACTTAAGATTAAAGCTTAAGGATTATGATTTTGCTGTCTCCTTGTTAAATTATTTTAATACAACTGGACTTGTAAAGTGGGATGAGGAAGGGAACATTACATCACCAGTTACTGGGATCAATATTGTTGATGATGTTATAGGCAGGATGTGCACTCCGAAATTGTTATTCCCAGAAGATAAACTGCCCATAGCCAAGTTATTTTTTTCTTTAACCTCTACACCTAAGAATTTATTTAGAAATGTAGATGCGAAAAATCAAGTGTTTTCTCCTCCGAGTTTGAAGAGGAAGATCAAGGCTGCAGATGAAGGAGAGTCTACCTGGATACCATATTAAGGTGAGTTTCTGTTTATTTTTATCATTTACTATTAGTCTACAGGATGGATAGTTACGTTATATATGCAGCGAGTAACTCTGATACTGATGTATTTAAAAACAATGCTCCCAATGCTTTTGAAAATAGATTACATAATCAGCTGCCTTTAGATCCGAATAAAGCTTATGAAGTGTGCCTGAAGAATATATTCCTGCCTCCATCTTATTTCGCTGTTAAGAGGAATGACCCGGAAAGTTTTATTTCAGTTCAACTTCTAGTGTCTAATAAAAATTTATCTGATTTGAGTACGGTGAATACATCTTTCACTTTAAAGTCGGATATTTTAGCCAGTGATAATTGCATAGAGCTAACGACTATTTTAAATAGAGAAATTTCTACTATATTTTCAAAAAGTTCATTGAGTTTTATAGGATTCTTACTTAATTATAATTTCCCAGATCACGGGGACGTTTATATGAAATATGATTCGAGTATTAATCGAATTAAGTTTAATGCAGCATTTAGTGAGAAGTTGTTAAAATTATTTATTACAAAGGATGGAAAATTAGTTGTTCGAATTTCTTTATCTTTCGGTCGAAATATATGTAAAGTTATTGGAGCTGAAGTAGGTAAAGCCTATGATATTTTTATTATGAATAAACTACCTAATAACAGGTTATCTGTACAAGATACATGCTATTATCATCCTAGGCCGGGAGGCCGTATAGATTTCTTGTGTGTATATTGTGATAAGGTGCAGCCCACCATGTTTGGTAATCAGATTGTAAATAACTTGGATGTTGTTTCGTTTCAAAGTAATGTAACACACAGGAAATTATATAAACCTTTAAATACGACTAATATTGATGGCATCAGTATTAAATTAACAGATCAAGATGGGGAGCCTGTATATTTTGAAAAAGATGGATGTACGATTGCAGTATTACATATTAGACCCGTTGATATATAATGGCATGAGTAGAGGGAGTTTATCATTCTCTCCTGGCCTGTTTAAACATGAGGGTCGGGTTTGTACCGCTGTCTGTTGACGAGGTAGGGCGATTTATCGCTCCTCGAGGGAAGAGAGGTGGAGCACTGGGCGATATTACTGTTTTTGATAGAAGATATTTAAGAGGAGGTGGAATATTAAGTTTCTTAACTGGTCTAGCTCGTAGAGCAACTCCTTTCCTATTAAAAACTATTATGCCAGCAGCATTGACAATGGGACAGAATGTTTTGCAGGATATAAATGCAGGCCAAGGTACTTTGAAAGATTCAATTAGAAAACGCGGTATGGAAACATTGAAAAGTATAGGTCTTAAATTGATAGCAGGTGGCCGAATAACGAAAAGAAAAACGAAAAGACCTGCCTATATAAAGAAAATGGATAGATATAAAGACGTGTTTTCATAAAAACAGTACTAGTTGTATGCTAGACGCAGACATGATGAGTGTAAATGCTCCTAGTGCAGCATTGCAAGTTCCTTTAGAAAATTATACAGCTGCTATAAGCGATGGCTTTCCTAAAGTTAATCCGCATAGAATGGTTGAAAGTACGATATTTTCAAGACAGACACAGGATATTTTACCTGTGAATTCAAGTATTAACAATAAATTTAAAGACTCTTGTATTGAATTCCGTATCCCAGGGTTAAGGGACAATTTATTGATCTTTCGAGCTTGACGCTAGAACTGATGGTTGAATTAACGGGACCTGACGGAATTACGGCTTTAGCGGATATTAAAAATGCATCAATAGTCAATGGTTTGTCCCAGACAATGTTTAAAGCTGTAACTGTTTATTTAAATGAGCAAGTGGTGGAAACTATATAATTCACTATTTTCATATTTATCATATGTAAAGCTAATGACAACGCTTTCTGAATGTAAAGCTGAAAGATTTAAAGAACTGACGTATTTCTATAATGATGTTTTTCCTGAAAAATATGATGCAGATTATTTTAAGAATGCCTCAGAAGACCTTAAATCTAGATTTGTAAAGTTAAAAACTGAGGGAGTAAATTGTTGCTTTAAACTACTATTGGACATTACAACTTTGAGCGAATATCTTTTGGATGGAATTGATATTCGTTTGAGATTAGAACTTAACAGTGATCCGTGGGTTATAAACAGTATTGAATCTGGATATAAGTTTAACATAAAACTAGCTAGAATGTGGATTGATCGGATAACTCCATTCGCATCTGAATTGGAGGCTATTAATAGAGCTCTGGCTGAACAAAATATGCCAGTTACATATACGTTTGATAAGACACTCCACAAGACGTTCATTCTTGGTAATGGGCAGCAGAGATTAAGTATTGACCAGCCATGGGGGAGCATTATCCCAGATAAATTATTTATTATGATGATGGATATGGAAGCAATATCAGGAGCGTATACACTTAATCCACTTTATTTCGATCACTGCGATTTATGTAATGTATATATTACACGTGATGGGACAAACTTATTTTATATAACTTGCAAGTTCCCGAATAAATGTTCGAAACTATACTACGAGACTCAAAATACAGTAGGCTTTAATGCTTGCAATACCTTGACATATAATTCATTTATAAAAGGAAGAACGTTACTGGCATTTAGACTAACGCCTGAGGAATTGAGAGATACCCTTCCTATAGAGGCTTCGGGCAACCTGAGAATTACATTAGAATTTGCTGTTCCAGTGAAATCAAATAAAGTTATTATTTTATTCGGAAATACAACGGGAGTATTGAGAATTTATTCCGATAGGCGAGTTGTGTGTGATACAAGAGCATGAACTGCAAACAAATTAATACGGCATTGAACAATATGAAGGGTAGTAAAGCTAAATATATTGGATGCTATTTAGCGACGGATATATATAGAATAATGAAGCAAATACGGGATAGGCCGATTATGTTTATATAATAAATACATTAGGAAGAGACTAAGGAAGTAATGGGTCACTGGATTGCTGTATATAAATCTAAACGGAAAATAGTTATACTCGATTCATATGGAATAAATGTGTATTCGCCCTACATTTCGGAGTTTTTAAATTATTATAAAGACTGTGATGTATACACGTTTACAGAGAGACTTCAGAGTATAAATACATACGTATGCGGGCTATATGCGATGTTTTTCTGTTACCATCTTTCAAACAAGGATCTAAAAACTGCATTAAAGCTATTTGAAACTAGTTTTACTTACGGAGATTATATGCAGAATGATAGGAACGTAATGAGGCTATCTTATGCTTTATTTAAAAATATGCCGAGCTGCTATGAAACGCTGTGTTACGATAAGAGCGATATTTGTTGGAAAATGTGCTTGGAGACGACTGGCTGAATGAGGCTATAACAAAATTATCTAACGGAAAATGGTGAGTACATTTGTTTCGAGGTTTTATGTGTCTGATAAATATTGTACATGTGTAAACGCTATCTGAAACTGTTATTCTCTATTTACAGAGATGAAGAGTGAATAGGACGGATATTATACAAGCGGATTGAGGAGTGAGCTTCTTAGAACTTCGGGCTAAATGAGTTGTTTATTATAAACTGTGTAAACTAAGAATTAGATGACTAAATAAATTATAAATAAATAAATAAGTTTTATTAACGCCTAATGTATATATATATAAATTATTACGGTGGCGAACGCTGACAATGACTGGTAGATGACAGGGCAGGTAATCAGGTGATGATTGCCTCGGGCAGATAGCCTGGGGCAGGTAGCTGGTGCCAGCTTAGATAGTCTCGGAGGCAGTTTCAGTAATAAAGGCTACATTGAGATGCTTCGGTTGATTTGTATAAAACTGACTGGTTAATGAAAAAGGAATAAAACATACGATGTAAGAAAAATAGGAAGAGAGAATAATATGAAGAGAAGAGAGAGAGAGAGGGCGGAGGGACGGTCCAGATATTATGGAGAAGATAAGATAAGATAAGAGGTGACCTGCACGAGGCGTCTGGCTGACGGTCTAAAAGTAAACACAGGTGAGGCGACAGATTGCGAGGTAAGGGGGGAGGGAGGGGGTGTGAGGTACAAGTGGGGGATGCAGGGGGAGGGAAAGGTGAGGGAGGGGGGATGGTAGGGAAATGAATCAGATATATAGCAATATACAAGTTTCTAAGTAAGAAACAAATAAGAACTAACAAAACTCGTAAGACATTATTTTCATCATAAGAACTTTAACAAACTTCTAAAGTCTCGGAAATTATTTTCATCATAAGAACTTTAACATACTCGTATGACATTTTTCATTATAAGAACTTTAACAAAAATCTATAATCTCAGAAAATACTCACTCATAAGAAATCCTTAATCCCAAATCTGTGACTGCCCAAATTCGCATGAAAAACCCTAAGCCACTCAGAACATTTTTCCCCCCCCCAAAAAAAAAATTGTTCTGTGCGTCTTACTCCCTACTACTAATGCTCACCCCAGTAGTGTACCTTATGAACCATCATCCTAGGAATCCACCATGTAAACTCTCACCCAAATAGTGTACCACGTGAACCTTCACCCCTATAATACACATATGAACTTTAATCATCATAGTGTTCCATTTAAACTCTCACCCCCTAGTATTGTTCCATGTGAACACTCATCCTAGTATTGTACCAAGTAAACTCTCACTACACTTGTGGTATGTTCAAAGTGAACTTATTTCCCCTGCATAATACTATATGAATGCTCACGCCAGAAGTGTATCATGTAAACTCTCACCCCAGTCATGCTCCAAGTAAACTTTCACCATATTAGTGTACCAAGTAAAATCTAACCCCAGTATTGCATCATGTAAAATGTCTCCCCACCTGTCTTCTATTGAACCTTTCAACAGCAGTGTTGCATACAAACACTCACCTCAATAGTATACAATGTAAACTCTAATAACAGTAATATGCCATGTAAACTCTGTTTTATAGTACACCATGTAAACTCTAACCAAATAGTGAACCATGTGAACTTTCACCCTAGTACTATAAAATGGGGACTTCCACTGCAGTAGTGAGCCATGGGAGCTCTCATCCTAGTAGTGTGGCATGTGAACCATCACGTAATTAGTGCACCACATGAAATTTCATCACTGAAGTTTACCATGTAAACTTTTACGCTATTAGTGTACCAATGAAACACTCACCGTAATAGTGCAACAAATGAACTATTGCCTCACTAGTGGGCCATGAAAAGTTTCACCCCAGTCTTGACCATGTGAATTATCTCCCCCTATAGAGCACAATGTAAACTCTCCCATCAGTAGTGTACCAAGCAAACCCGCGCCTCAGTCGGCTGCCATATAAACTTTTAACCCATTGTTGCATCAAATGAACTCTCACCCCATCAGTATACCACGTGAACTATTACCCAAGTAGAGCATCATGTAAATTCTCAACCAATAGTGCATCATGTAAACTCACCCAAATTAGGCATCATGTAAACTCTCGCCCCAGTAGTGCATCATGTAAACTTTCGCCCAAGCTATGCAACATGTAAACTCTCGCCCCAGTAGCGCATCATGTAAACTCTCACCCAAGTTATGCATCATGTAAACTCTCGCCCCAATAAGCATCATGTAAACTCTCGCCCAAGTTATGCATCATGTAAACTCTCGTCCCAGTAGTACATCATGTAAACTCTCGTCCAAGTTATGCATCATGTAAACTCTCACCCAAGTTATGCATCATGTAAACTCTCGCCCCAGCAGTGCATCATGTAAACTCTCGCCCAAGGTATGCATCATGTAAACTCTCGCCCAAGGTATGCATCATGTAAACTCTCGCCCAAGTTGTGCATCATGTAAACTCTCGCCCAAGTTGTGCATCATGTAAACTTTCGCCCCAGTAGTGCATCATGTAAACTCTCACCCAAATTATGCATCATGTAAACTCTCGCCCCATTAGTGCATCATGTAAACTCTCGCCTCAGTAGTGCATCATGTATCATGTAAACTCTCGTCCCAGTAATGCATCATGTAAACTCTTGCCCAAATTATGCATCGTGTAAACTCTCGCCCCAGTAGTGCATCATGTAAACTGTCGCCCAAGTTATGCATCATGTAAACTCTCTCCCAGTAATGCATCATGTAAACTCTCGCCCAAGTTATGCATCATGTAAACTCTCGTCCCAGTAATGCATCATGTAAACTCTCGCCCAAGTTATGCATCATGTAAACTCTCGCCCCAGTAGTGCATCGTATAAACTCCGGCTCATCACCTTAGTATTAAATCATGTGAACTTTTCTCCCATTGTGAATTATGTTAACTATCACCCCAATAGTGTACGATGTGGCCTCTTACTTATATAGTTTACCATGTAAACTCTCACCTCAGTTGTATATCATAAAATTTCACATCAGTTGAATATAACGTAAAATCTTAACCCTGTATTTTATCTTGTATATTCTCATCCCAGAAGTGTACCTTGTATACGCTCATCCCAAAAGTGTGCATTGTAAACTGTCACACCAGGATTGCACCATCTTAACTGTCACTTAAGTAGTTAGTGTATCTTATGAACCATCATCTAAGTAGTGTACCATGGGGTAGCGTCATCCCATTATTGTTCCATGTTAACCATCACCTTAGTAGTTCACCATGTAAACTTGTACCCCAGTGGTGCACCGTGTGAACTCTTATCACAGTAGTGTACGATACGAACTCTACCCAAGGGATATGTGAAATTTCTCTTCAGTAGTTCACCTCAGAAGTGTACCATGTTAACACTCACACATTAGTGCACCGTGTTAACTTTCACTCCATTACTGTACCACGTGAACTCTCACCCCAGTAGGGTACCATGTTAACTGTCACATCCGCAGTGGACAATGTGAACACTAACCCCTAGTACAATTCCATGCGAACTTTCAACTTAGCAGTTTATCATGTG
This sequence comes from Procambarus clarkii, assembly GCF_040958095.1. Classification (NCBI taxonomy): domain Eukaryota; kingdom Metazoa; phylum Arthropoda; class Malacostraca; order Decapoda; family Cambaridae; genus Procambarus; species Procambarus clarkii. Next base: position 36,101,234 of record NC_091180.1, on the reverse strand, counting down.
ATCTGTCACCCCAGTAGTTTATCGTGTGATCTGTCACCCCAGTAGTTTATCATGTGATCTGTCACCCCAGTAGTTTATCATGTGATCTGTCACCCCAGTAGTTTATCATGTGGTCTGTCACCCCAGTAGTTTATCATGTGGTCTGTCACCCCAGTAGTTTATGTGGTCTGTCACCCCAGTAGTTTATCATGTGATCTGTCACCCCAGTAGTTTATCATGTGGTCTGTCACCCCAGTAGTTTATCATGTGATCTGTCACCCCAGTAGTTTATCATGTGATCTGTCACCCCAGTAGTTTATCATGTGGTCTGTCACCCCAGTAGTTTATCATGTGGTCTGTCACCCCAGTAGTTTATCATGTGGTCTGTCACCCCAGTAGTTTATCATGTGATCTGTCACCCCAGTAGTTTATCATGTGATCTGTCACCCCAGTAGTTTATCATGTGATCTGCCACCCCAGTAGTTTATCATGTGGTCTGTCACCCCAGTAGTTTATCATGTGGTCTGTCACCCCAGTAGTTTATCATGTGATCTGTCACCCCAGTAGTTTATCACGTGGTCTTTCACCCCAGTAGTTTATCGTTGTGAACTCTCACATACATACTGTACCTTAAGAATTAACCCCTAAACTTGTAACATGTGAACTTATTGAAGTAGTGTACCGTAAGCTGTGAGCTAAGCAGTGTACTATGTAAGCTGTGAGCTCAGCAGTGTACCATGTAAGCTCTGAGCTCAGCAGTGTACTATGTAAGCTCTGAGCTCAGCAGTGTACTATGTAAGCTGTGAGCTCAGTAGTGTACCATGTAAGCTCTGAGCTCAGCAGTGTACCATGTAAGCTCTAAGCTTACTCAGCAGTGTTCCATTCCATCTCTCACTCGAGAACTATACCATGTGACTTTTCAACGCAATAGTGAACGAAGTAAACAGTCATTTTAGTAGGGTATGTTAACTCTCTCCAACACTGTACCACGTTAACTCTCACCACTACTGTACTATGTTAACTCTTCCTAGTTCTGTACCACGTTAACTCTCACCACTACTGTACTATTGTTACGGCCCTCTCGGGACGCAACGGGGTCCTTACTCTGATGTTGTTAGAGGAAGATATAATGTATCCGTTCCCAAGCCAGTAGTGGCTATCAAGGGATGAGATCCGTGACGCAAGTAACTTAAAGGGAGTAGGGAAAGAAAGTTAAGAACTTAATATTATACTTATCACCATCACCAATTAAATATATAAAATCAAAAAGTGCACAGGGGGAGGGGTATTAACACTATACAAGGGGATTATGCACAATATAGTCTTCTGCTGAAGACTCTGGATCAAGAAGCTAGGAGCTGAGTCCGCGGTGCTTTCTTCGTGGCCTCACGACGTGTCCTCTGAGAATGCCGAGCCTACCCGGGCCACAGGTCAGCCAAAACACAGGTCCACTGGGGGCACCGCCGTGGAGGCCGTCAACCACATGTCCAGCTGGTCTGCTGGCAGGTTCTGAGCCAACAAGGCTGGTACGGCCACTCCACGAACGATAAAAGGGGAACGCCCTAGACAGGAGCCTCGTGTGACAACACAAGTCACTCTCCTGTCTTTAGTACTCCAGTGGATGATCGTCTCCAACAGTCGGTCCCGGGTAAATCCTTTTACTGCCACTCCACTGGCAGGCTAACACACCACAGTGTTCTTCCGGGGGGACGACGTCACAACAGCTGCAGCAAGGTTCAAGGTATGGAGACTGGCTGCCTCGGGTAGACTGCCTCAACCTTCAACACAGCGGTCCCAGGTCGACTCTGTAAACAGACACGTCATCAATGACTGGGACAAACTAAAACATCTCACTTACGGGCTCGGGCACAAACACCTGACGTATCCAGTCCATAGATGGCGCTGTCGTCGGAGCACCACCTCACCAGAGGTCAGGAGCGGCTGTGTTGTGAGCTGCACAGGACTGGAAACTGGCCCTTGTGGCTGGTACACCTTGTCCTCATCAGGTGTCGTCGTCCGTTTGGCGGGAGTTTCGGGAGCTGACCCACAGATGGCGTGGTCGTTACTACTCCGTGCTCGGACGCTGGATCCGGGTTCGTAACAACTATGTTAACTCTTCCTAGTTCTGTACCACGTTAACTCTCACCGCTACTGTACTATGTTAACTCTCCCCAGTACTGTACCATGTTAAAGCTCCCCAGTACTGTACAATGTTAACTCTCCCCCAGTTCTGTACCACGTTAACTCTCACCACTACTGTACTATGTTAACTCTAGCAAGTACTGTACAATGTTAATTCTCCATAGCTCTGTTCCACGTTAACTCTCACCAGTAATACACCACGTTAACTCTCCCCAGTACTTTACCATGTTAACTGCCACCATTACTGTACCATGTTAACTTTCCCCAGAACTGTACAACGTTAACTCTTACTTGAACTATACCATGGTAACTCTCCCTTATTACTGTACCACGTTAACTCTCCTCAGTAATGAACCACGTTAACTCTCACCAGTACAGTACAAATTTGAATCTTATCAGTAGTGTACCATGGCAATTCTTCCCGATACTGTACCACATTAACTCTCGCCAATACTGCACCACATTAACTCTTATCAGTACTGTACCATGTTAACTCTCACCAGTAATGTACCATGTTAACTCCCACCAGTACAGTACAACGTTAACTCTCACCAGTACTGTTCCACACGGTAACTTTCACCAGTACTTTCCCATGTTAACTATAATAAATATTGTATCACGTTATCTCTCCCCATTACTGTACCACGTTAACTCTCACCAAT